>NC_046172.1:61982039-62133844 GCF_011064425.1 Rattus rattus
TATTTTGGAAAAGTACAGTGTTGATATTATTTTCATGTATAACTATAAAATGCTGTTTTAAAAGATTGAAAAGTTTATATTTACAAATTATAGTTTAGAAATGGGCTTAATCAATTAACAAAGTGTTGATGTTATTGGTCACTTTTGAAAATTAAAAGAACTGAAAAAACAAAAACAAAAAAAAAAACAAAAAAAAAAAAAAAGAAAACAAATATTCAAAATGGAGTATAGATCTAAGGAGAATTCTCAAAACAATTTTAAATGGCAGAGAAACACATTTAAAATGTTCTACAACCTTAGTTATTAGGAAAATGCAAATTAAAACTACCTTGAGATTTCATCTTATAACTGTAAGAATGGCTAAGATCAATAAAACAAGTGACAGATCATTCTGGTAAGTAAAGGGAACATTCATCCAGTGCTGGTAGGAGTACAAACTTGTATAGCCACTATGGAAATCAGTGTGATGGTTCCTCAGAAAGATGGGAGTTGATATACCTCACGATTCAACTGTACTACTGTTGGGCACATATCCAAAGAATGATTAATCCTACCACAAGTATACATGCAACCATGTTCATTGGTGCTTAGTCATAATAGTCAGGAATTGGAAACAGCAGAGATGTTATTCAACAGATGGATAGATACATAAAATATTGCACACTTACACAATAGGGTATTGCTTAGCCTTTTAGGAAGTTAAATTATATGGGGAAGACCTTTGAATGCGTTGGCATAGGAGACAAGTTCCTGGACAGAACACAAATAACACAGGAACTAAAATGAACAATTAATGGATAGGACTTCATGAAAAGCTTCTGTAAAGCAAAGGACACTGTCAATAGGACAATTTACAAAATGGGAAAAGACTTTCCCAACTTCACATCTGACAGATAGGTAGTATTCAAAATAAATAAAGAACTCAAGCAACTGTACATCAACAAAATAAATATTTCAATTGAAACTAGGGTGCATATCTGAACAATTTTCACCAGAGGAATTTCAAATGGCTGAGAAACTCTTTGAAAATATTCAGTATTCTTAGCCATCGGGAAATGCAAAGAAAATAAATTTTGAGACTACATCTTATACCTGTCAGAATGGCTTCAATCAAAAACCCAAGTGACTGCCCATTCTGGTCAGAATGTAGAGCAAGGGGAACACTTTTCCACTGCTGATGGGAATGCAAACTTTCAAACCACTTTGAACATTAGTATGGCCATTCTAAAAAAAAAAAAAAAAAAAAAATGGGGGGAATCTATTTAACTTAAGAACAAGGTATCCCACTTCTGGGAATATACCCAAAGAATGCTCCATCCTACCACAGGGACACTTGCTCAATTATGTTCATAGCATCTTTGTTCATAATAGCCAAAACTGGAAACAACCTAGATGTTCCTCATTACCCAGATAATAAATAAAATTTTGCTATATTTACACAATAGAATATTACTCAGCTATTAAAAAGGATGATATCATGAAATTTGCAGGCAAATAAATGGAAATAGAAAAAAATCATACATTCCTGCACTCAAATTCTGTGTGGAAGAGAGATGAACACCCAGGAGCTGAACATCCTGAGACCGCAGAACAGACTACCACTTCTGCACACCTCTGCCCACATCCACAGTCCAAGGGATAACTGCACAGTGACTCTGGACACAGGAATATAGGACCAATCAGCTGCCGGTACCCGTGGTCCTGGTCTGTACCAAGACCGAACTGAACTGGAGAGAGAGCTTCCTGCCCCCAAATACTGTGGGGGAGAGAGCTGGACCCTCAGAAGTGTAGACACTCCTGAGAAGTTGGAGGAAACTATCCTCTGCCCACAGTTCAGACCCAAGATGGAATCACCTAGTGCCAACAGTGCCCAATGTGCTAGGAGCAATCAGGGGTGACACTTTGATTCCTGCCCATGCCTAGAGCTGGAAGCCAGTGTCCAGGAGTGCCAACACACCTGAAAGCAGAGTACCTGGCCTCAGAAAAAGTGGAAAGAAAACAGGAAAACAGTTCTACAAGAGTGCTGACACAGAGGCCTACAGCAGGGTCAAGTAACTCTCAGAAACAGCAAGACAAGCAAACAATAGAAACAACCCAATGGCTGGAGGCAAGCGCAGGAACCTAATCAAGAAAAACTGAGACTACTTGACATCATCAGAGCCTAGTACTCCCACCAAAGAAAATACTGGATATCCAAACACATTAGAAAAGCAAGATTTAGATTTAAAATCACATTTTTGATAGTGATGGAGAATTTTAAGAAACACATAAATAACTCCCTTAAAGAAATGCAAGAAAACACAAGTAAACAAGTAGAACCATTAGAGAGGAAACACAAAACTCCCTGAAAGAATTACAGGAAAACACAACCAAACAGGTGAAGGAATTGAAAATGGAAATAGAAACAATAAAGAAAGCACAAAGGGAGACAACCCTGGAGATAGAAAACCTAAAGAAGAGACAAGGAGCCATAGATACAAGCACCACCAACAGAATACAAAAGATAGAAGAGAGAATCTCAGGGGCAGATGATACCATAGAAAACATTAACACAACTGTCAAAGATAATGTTAAATGCAAAGAGCTCCTAGCCCAAAACATCCAGGAAATCCAGGATACAATGAGAAGATCAAACCTAAGGATAATAGGTATAAAAGAGAGTGTAGTCTCCCAAATTAAAGGGCCAGTAAATATATTCAACAAAATTATAGAAGAAAACTTCCCCAACCTATAGAAAGAGATGCCGATAAACATACAAGAAGCCTACAGAACTCCAAATTGTTTGGACCAGAAGAAAAATTCCTCCTGTCAAACACCAAATGCACAAAACAAAGAAAGAATATTAAAAGCAGTAAGGGAAAAGGTCAAGTGACATATAAAGGCTGACCTATAAGAATTACACTACACTTCTCACCAAAGATTATGAAAGCCAGAAGATCCTGGGCAAAAGTCATATAAACCATAAGAGAACACAAATGCCAGCCCAGGTTACTGTGTCCAGGAAAACTCTCAATCAACATAGATGGAAAAACCAAGATATTCCATGACAAAACCAAATTTACACAATATCTTTCTACAAATACAGCCCTAAAAAGGATAATAGATGGAAAACTCCAACACAAGGAGAGAAACTACACCATACAGAAAGCAAGAATATATACACACACAAACATATTTCCACCTCCAACAATGGAAATAACAGGATGCGACAATCACTATTCCTTAATATCTCTCAATATCAACGGAATCAATTCTCCAATAAAAAGACATAGACTAACAGACTGGATACATAAAGAGGACCCAGTAGCAAACACACCTCAGAGACAAAGACAAACACTACATAAGAATAAGTGGCTGGAAAATAACTTTCCAAGCAAATGCCCTGAAGAAACAAGCTAGAGTTGCCATTCTAATATCAAATAAAATTGACCTTCAACCAAAAGTCATTAAAAAAGATAAGAAAGGACACTTCATATTCATCTAAGAAAAAATCCACCAAGATGAACTCTCAATCCTAAATATCTATGCTCCAAATCCAAGGGCATCTACATTCATAACAGAAAGCTTACTAAAGCTCAAAACACACATTTCACCTCAAACAATAATAGTAGGAGATTTCAAAACACCACTCTCATTAAAGGTCAGATCATGGAAACAGAAATTAAACAGAGACACAGAGAAACTAACAGAAGTTTTGAAATAAATGTATTTAACAGATATTTATAGAACATTTCATCCTAAAACAAAAGGATATACCATCTTCTCAGAACCTCATGGAACCTTCTCCAAATCTAACCATATAATCAGTCACAAAACAGGCCTCAACAGATACAGGAATATAGAAATGATCCCATGCATCCTATCAGATCACCATGCTCTAAGACTGGTCTTCAATAATGAGAATAATGACAGAAAGCCCACATATGCATGGAAGTTGAACAATGCTTTACACAATGACAACGTAGTCAAGGAGGAAATAAAGAAAGTACTTAAATACTTCTTAGAATTTAATGAAAATGAAGATATAATATTCCTGAACATATGGGACACAGTGCTAAGAGGAAAACTCATAGCTCTGAGTGCCTGCAGAAAGAAACAGGAGAGAGCATATTTCTGCAGCTTGCCAGCACACCTAAAAGCTCTAGAACAAAAAGAAGCAAATACACCCAGAACAAATAGAAGGCAGGAAATAATTAAACTCAGAGCTGAAATCAACCAAGTAGAAACAAAAAGGACCATACAAAGAGTCAACAGAACCAAAAGTTGGTTATTTGAGAAAATCAACAAGATAGATAAACCCTTAGCCAGACTAAGCATAGGTCACAGAGAATTTATCCAAATTAACAAAATTAGGAATGAAAAACTGAGACATAACAATAGAATCTGAGGAAATTAAAAACATCATCAGATACTACTACAAAAGCCTATATTCAACAAAACTGGAAAATCTGCAGGAAATGGACAAATTTCTAGACAGATACCAGGTACCAAAGTTAAATCAGGAACAAATAAACCATCTAAACAACTCCATAACTCCTAAAGAAATAGAAGCAGTTATTAAGAGTCTCCCAGCCAAAAAGAGCCCAGGACTAAATGGGTTTTTTGCAGAATTCTATCAGACATTCATAGAAGACCTCATACCAATACTATCCAAACTATTCCATAAAATAGAAACAGATGGAGCACTACCAAATTCCTTCTATGGAAACACAATTACTCTTATACTAAAACCACACAAAGACCCAACAAAAAAAGAGAACATCAAACCAATTTCCCTTATGAATATTGTCACAAAATTACTCAATAAAATTCTTGCTAACTGAATCCAAGAACACATCAAAATGATCATCCGTAATGATCAAATAGGATTCATCCCAAGGAGGCAGGGATGGTTTAATATATGAAAACCCATCAATGTAATCCATTATATAAACAAAGTCAAAGATAAGAAACACATGACCATTTCCTCAGATCCTGAGAAAGTATTTGAGAAAATTCAATACCCCTTCATGATAAAAGTCCTGGAAAGATCAGGAATTCAAGGCCCAAATCTAAAAATAGTAAAAGAAATTTGAAAATTCATATGGAATAATAAAAAACCCAGGATAGTGGAAACTATACCCAACAATAAAAGAACTTCTGGGAGAATCACCATTCCTGACTTCAAGCAGTATTATAGAGCAATAGTCATAAAAACTGTATGGTATTGGTACAGAGACAGACAGATCAGTGGAATTGGAACTGATTGAGGCTGAACCCCATGCCTAAAGGTCCTTACCATCTTTGACAAAGACTAAAACCATCCAATGGAAACAAGATAACATTTTCAACAAATGGTGCTGGTTCAACTGGAGGTCAGCATGTAGAAGAATGCAAACTGATCCATTCTTTTCACCCTGTACAAAGCAAGTCCAAAGTTGATCAGGACCTCCAGATCAAACCAGATACCTCAAACTAATAGAAAGAAAAGTGGGAAGAGTCTCAAACACACAGGCACTGGCAAAAGTTCCCTAGACAAAACACCAATGGTATACTCTAAGATCAAGAACCAACAAATGGGGCCTCATAAAACTAGAAAGCTTTTAAGGCAAAAAGACACTGTCATTAGGACAAAATGGAAAAACCAACAGATTGGAAAGATCTTTAGCAATCCTACATCTGATAGAGGGCTAATATCAAAATATACAAAAGAACTCAAGAAGTTAGACTCCAGAGAGCCAAATACCCCATTTAAAAATGGAATACAGAGCTAAACAAACATTCTCAGCTGGTATTATTGAATGGCCAGGAAAACCTAGAAATGTTCAACATCCTTAGTCATCAGGAAACACAATTCAAAACAACCCTGAGATTCCACCTAACACCAGTCAGAATGGCTAAGATAAAAAACCTCAGGTGACAGCAGATGCTGGAAGATGTGGAGAAAAAGACACTCCTCCATTGTTGGTGGGGATTGCAAGCTGGTACAACCCTCACTGGAAATCAGTCTGGATGTTCCTCCAGAAAATTAGACATTCCTATTACCTGAGGACCATCTACCTCTCTGGGCATTTTACCCAAAAGATGTTTCAACATACCTTAAAGACACATGCTCCACTATGTTCATAACAGCCTTTTTTATAATAGAAGATGGAAAGAACCCAGATATTCTTCAATAGAGGAATGGATTAAGAATAATGTGGTATGGCTACAGAATTGATTACTACACAGCTATCAAAAGCAATGACTTCATGAAATTCATTGGCAAATGGAATGAACTAGAAAATATCATCCTAAGTGAGGTAACCCAATCACAGAAAATCACACTTAGTATGTACTCATTGATAAGTGGATAATAGCCCAAAAGCTCAAATTACCCAAGATGCAATCCACAGACCACAGGAAGCTCAAGAAGAAGGATGACCAAACATGTGGATGCTCCCACTATTTCTTAAAACGAGAAAAAAATAGTCGTAGGAGGGGATATGGAAGCAAAGTTTAGAGCAGCAACTGAAGGAACAGCCATTCAGAGCCTGCCCCACATGTGGCCCATATATATACAGCCACCAAAACTAGATAAGATTGACGAAACTAAAAAATGCATGCTGAAAAGGACCGGATATAAATCTCACCTGAGAGACACATCCAGAGCATGTTCAATACAGAGGTCAGTGCTAGCAGCAAACCACTGAACTGAAAACAGGACTCCCTTGGGGGGAATTAGAGGAAGGATTGAAAGAGTTGAAGGAACTTGCAACCTCATAAGAAAAACAGTGCCAACCAACCAGAGCTTCCACTGAATAAACCACTATATAAAGACAATACATGGACTGACCCAGGGCTCCAACTGCATATGTAGAGGAGAATAGCCTTGTTGGGTCACCAGTGGAAGTGGAAGCCCTTGGTCCTGCCAAGGTTGAAACCTCCCATGCAGGGGAAAATGGGGGAGGGGCAGTAAGCGGGATTGATGGGAGGAATACCAGTATGGGGGAGGAGGAGGGTATGGGGACTTATGGGCAGGAAACTGGGAAAGGGAATAACACTTGAAATGTAAGTAAAGATATATATCTAATAAAAAAAGAAAAAAATTCATCCTGAGTGAGGTATCCCAGTCCCTGAAAGACAAACATGATATGTACTCACTTATTAGTGAATATTAGCTGTAAATAAAAGATAGTCATATTACAATCCACAGATCCAATGAGGCTAAGTAATAAGAAGGTCTTAAAGGGGTATACAAGTATCTCCCTGGGAAGAAGGTACAGAATAACTTTCATCAATGGACTGGGAGCAGGTGGGGTTGAAGGGATCAGATTGGGGGGAAGGAGAAAATACTGAGAGAAAAAATTGGAATGGGGGGGCACATTTCAGGAGCAAGGTAGAAACCTGCTGCAATGGAACTCCATGGACTCTATGAGAATAAATCTGGCAAAGACTCCTAGTGATAGCAGACACAGAGCCTAAACAGTCATCTTCTGTAACCGGGCAAGGCCTCAAGTGTAAGGATTGGGTCACCAAGCCAGCCATAAAACCTTTGACTTACAGTTTGTCCTGCCTGCAGACTGTGCTGGACCAGAGAAACCAGAGAGGCTTCATCCAGCAAATGATGCTAGCAAATACAGCAGAGTCTTACAGCCAAGCTTTAGGTAGCACTTAGTGGTCCTACAGAGGAGTAGGAGAAAGGAATGGAAGAATCAAAAGTCAGGGGACACCACAGAACAACCCCACAAAAATCAAATGACTGGGACTCCAGAACTCATGAGATCAGGAGAGCCTAGATAGGTCTGATGTAGGTCCTTTGAATAATGTTTAGCCAGTAACTTGATATTTCTGTGTCAAAGGGCCTGGTTGTCCCAGACTCTTTTGCCTACTTATGGGACCCTTTTCCTTCTCCTGGGATTTTTTGTCAAACCTTAATGTGATTGATGGTATGTTCCTGGTCTTATTGTGAGTTTGTTATGCCATGTTTGCTTGATATCCCTAGAACCTTTCATTTTTGAAGACATAGGGGTTTGGATCAGGGACAGAGAAGGTGCAGAAAGAAGTTAGGAGGGGTGATGAAAGTGAAAACTGCAACAGAATATAATATAGGAGAAAAGAAAAGAAGAGAAGAAAATGCACTTAAATGGATGAAATCAAATTTTCACTGATAAATAAATGGTACTAGGAAAAAAAATATCCGGAGTGAGGTAACCCAGACCCCAAAATACAAATATAATATGTCTGTGCTTATATATACATGTTAGCTATTAAGTTAATGGCAACCATACTACAATTTGTAGAAACAGAGAGCTTAGCCAGAGAGTAAGATATTCCTAAAAAAGAATAGAATAAATACTGTAAATCGATGTGGAGATGGAAGTGGAAGAGTAAGTGGTAAGAGGCAGGAAAGATGGGTAAAGAGGGGCAACATGGGGAGAAACAATTAAAATCAAGGGTATCATGGAAACCTATTACAGTAGAGCTTCCCAAAATATATCCATAGATGTAGGTGATTTAAGTGAAATTGTCTTGTTTTGAGGAGAAAGAGTCCCAACTAGCCATTTCTTATCACCAAATGAAGCACTGAGGTATATTTAAGTTGCTGACCAAAGGTGTCTTCTTAGCATCTTAAAACCTTCCACACTATTGCTAAAACTCTACATTGTTTTCCATAATCTGGCAGCAAAGCCCCACTCCTGAAGACATATACTTAACACATTGAACATGGAGAAGTAGATCTGAAGCCTACCTAAAGCCTTCAATCCCACATTATAGCATCTGTGGTATAGGAAGGTACTCTGCATGCTACCAATGAAGAAATAAAAAATGTGACTCAGCTACAAACAGTGTAAACTACAATACCTACCAATGGTAGCACAAAACTTGAAGTAGTAAGTGATCTATAACAGATTTGATTTAAGGCTCACTCCATGAAATCGAACCCATATCCAACACTGTTTGTTGACCAAGATCCTGAGACTTGATAGGTCAGGGACCTAGAGTAAAACCTAATACTATTGTTATATCCTACTAGAATACCATCACAATAAAAAGACTCCTGGTGACATTGTAATATACTATAGATCAGTGCCGTGCTTAGCTGTCATTAGTTAGAGGCACTTCCACTGTCAGCAGATGGGAACAAATACTGAGTCGTAGAGTCAGACAATTTACAGAGAGATAGAGACCTCTGAACACTAAGTACTATACAGGATGTAGCTATCAAATCACTCCCCAGGCTTCAAGAAAACCTCAGAGGAGAAGTGGAAAGAATATAAGAGCGATAAGGGATGAAAGACACTGAGGAAACAAGGCTCTCTAAGTCAACAGAAATTATGCACATATGAACTCACAGAGACTGAGGCAGAATCCACAGGGCATGCATGGTCTTCATTAGATGGCATTCTGGAGCTGAAGGAGAATTAGACACATATTCCTATCCCTAAATCAGAAGCTATCTCCAACTGCTAACCACTTTCAAATGAAAGGTCAGTTTTCTCCACATGAGTTTCAGTGGAGGAAACAAATGTTTCTTTAAGAGTTGGCCCCATGTCCAGCAGTAGATTGACAACAGAAAACAAACTCAGTGGTATTTTTAGAGGATTATTGTCTCAGATTGTTGTGTAAGGGCTTTCAAAAACATATTTATTTTTAGTTAATTTTTATTACACACACACACACACACACACACACACACACACGCACACACACATACACACACACAGAACACATTCCCTACCATCTCACCCTACAGGTCTTTTGACTACAGACAGTTTCAGTTTTGTGATTTCTTGATTTTAGATGTGAAAAAGAGCCAAGGTCTTTTTCACCTATACATTCTTGTGTTCTCTTGGATATCTTTCCTTCTGTTTGTAGTAACAGTTCAAGAGGTGTTAGTTTTTATTTTATTTCAATTCATTGTTTTATTATTATCCTTTTATAGTCTGTTTTTCCAATGAAAAACATAAAGGGAATTGGATCTGGATGGAAATGGAATTGGGGAGGAACTGGGAGAAGAACATGGAAAGGAAACCATAAACCGTGTGTGTGTGTGTGTGTGTGTGTGTGAGAGAGAGAGAGAGTGAGTGTGTGTGTGTATGTAAGTATTGTGTGAGAAAAAAGTATTTTCTCTTTTTCTTTTTCCTTTATTCTTCTCTCATACAATACATCCTGGTTGCAGTTTCCCCTCCCTCCATTTCTCCCAGCACACCCCTCCCATCCTCTCTTCCCCAGGTTAACTTCTCCTTTCTTTCCCCTTCAGAAAATGTCAGGATTCCCTGACATGTCAGCCAAAGATGGCATGTCAAGTTGCAGTAAGACTAGGCACCTCTCCTCATATTAAGACTGGAGGAGGCAACCAAGTAGGAGGAAACAAAGATCCTCAAAGCAGGAAAAAGTGTGAGAGAAAGCTCTTGCTTCTACTGTTAGGAGTCCCACAAAAACTCCAAGCTACATATCCACAATATATATGCAGAGGGCCTAGCACAAGACTCATGTGGACTTCCTGATTGTCACTTCAGTCTCTGTGATCCCCTATGAGGCCTGCTTAGTTGATTCTCTAAACCATGTTTTCATGGAGTCCTAGACCACCCTGGCTCTTAAAATATTTCCTCATCTTCTTCTGCAGGTTTCCCCAAGTTCAATCTCATGTTTAGCCTTATGTATCTTTTCTCATTAGTTGTTAGTTAAACCCTTTCTAAAGGCAATTAGGCTAAGCATTTATCTAGGAGCATAGCAGAAAATTATTCAAACAATTTCATTGATTTTTTTTGCATAGTTTATGTATTTATATTTCAAATGCTATCCCCTTTCCGGTTCTTCCCTCTCCCTTACTTCAGTGAGGATGTTCCCCTCCCATCTACCCACTCCCACTTCAACACCCTGGCATTCACCTACTCTGCGAAGAAGAGCCTTCACAGGATCAAGGGTTTCTCCTCCTATTGATGCCAGACAATGCCATCTTCTTCAACATATGTGGCTAGAGCTGTGGGTCTCTGCATGTGTACTCTTTAGTTGGTGATTTAATCCTGGGAGCTCTAGGGGACTCTAGTGTTTGATACAGTTGTTCTTCCTATGGGATTGTGAACTCCTTCAGCTCCTTCAATTCTTTCTCTAACTCCTCCACAGGGGACCCTGTGCTCAGTCTGATGGCTAGCTGCCAGCATCATAATCTTAATCTGTATCAGTAAGGCTCTGGCAGAGCCTCTCAGGACACATCCATATCAGGCTCCTGACAGCAAGCTCTTATTTGACTAGTCATGTTTGGTTCTCTTTGTCTCTGAGCTATCCGGGCAGTGGCATCTTGAACTTTCTGTTATGGCATGGACCTCAGAAGTTGGAACAGATCATTGATTGGCCCACACCCCAAGTTCTTCATCACCATTATACCATCACATCTTGTAGACAAGAATAGAAAATACATCAAATAAAAAATAGATATGCACATACAAATCAATTAGGTACCATACAAAGTCATCATTCCTTTGATAGATTGTATAAGCATAGTTTGAAATGTTTTGAGAAAAGTATATATATGAATTTAAATTGAAGTCACAATCCAGAAGAAGTTTTATTTTCTTTAGCTAGATGATTAAATGACACAAAACAAGGTAAGTATTGTCACTGAAAATGTTTAAAAATGCTCACTGATCCGAGCCCACAGCTCCCTGCTACCAAACCACGGGGAAGAGAGAGCTGATCGCCTGGACATGTGGGCAATCCTGAGACGGCAGGGAAGGAGAGGCCGCCACTTCTGCCCACCTTTCCCCACATCCCCGGCACAAAAGGAAACTGTATAGGGCCTCTGGGCACATGAAGATAGGGGCAGTCAAGCTGCAGGATCCCTGTGGTCCAGACTGCGACCAGATCTTAAGGGACACAGTCAAACAGCTCCCTGCATCCAAATCCTGTGGGAGGGAGAGCTAGACCTTCAGAGTGGCAGACATGCCGGGGAAACCAGAGGAGACTACTCTCTGCCCACATTTCTGACTCTAGAGGAAAACACTAAGTGCCATCTGGAGCCCCTGTGCACAGGGACACAGGAGAAGCAGGGGAAAGCCCTTCCGGTTGCTGCCCTAACAGAGTGCTGAAACCCTTCCCTGAGGAGCGACTTCAGGCGTGAGACCAGAGGTAAGACCAACTTTTCTGCTCCAAGTGACCTGCCTGGTGGACTCAGGACACACAAAACAAGAATCCTCCTGTGACCGGACACTTCGGGTTTCTAGCTAGTAGCCGAACCTCACTGATCCCATGCAGTTCCTGCTCCCAAACACTGTGGGAAGACCTCATCCTCGAATCGTAAAGCAATCCTGAGACTGCAGGGCAGGAGAGACCACCACTTCTGCCTACTTTTTCCCACATCCCTGGCCCACGAGAAAACTGCATAGGGCCTCTGGGAACCAGAAGATAGGGTCAGTCAAGCTGCAGGAGCCCTGCGGTCCAGACTGTGCCCAGATCTGAACGGACCCGGTCAAATAGCTCCTTGTACCCTAATCCCATGCTAGGGAGAGCTAGACCTTCTGAGGGTCAGAAACACCTGGGAAACCAGAGGAGACCACTCTCTGCCCACATTTCTGACTCTAGAGAAAAATGCTTAGCACCATCTGGCCAATTGTGCACAGGGACCCAGGAGAAGTAGGGGCAGGCCCTTCTGGTTTCCGACAACAAGGACAGCTGAAGACAAGTGGACAGGAACAACTACACGACTGAAAGCAGAACACTCTGTTCCCATAACTTGCTGAAAGAAAACAGGAAAACAGGCCTAAAACATTCCTGACATACAGGCCATAGGATGGTCAAGCCACTGTCAGAAATACAAAACAAGGTAACACCAGAGAAAACCTGATGGCAAGAGGCAAGAGCAGAACCCAAGCAACAGAAACTATGAACAACATGGCATCATCAATTGGTCTCCCACCAAAGCAAACACTGAATATCCAAACACACCAGAAAAAGTAAGATCTAGATTTAAAATCACGGTTGATCATGATGATGAGTACTGTAAGAAAAGACATAAGAAACTCCCCTTGGGAAATGCAGGAGAAAACACAAGTAAACAAGTAGATGCCCTAGAGAGGAAAACACAAAATCCCTGAAATAATTATAGGAGAACACAAACAGGTGACAAAATTGAAAATGGAAATAGAAACAGTAAAGAAAGCACAAAGGGAGACAACCCTGAATATAGAAAACCAAAAGAAGAGGCAAGAAGCCATAGATACAATACCACCAACAGAATACAAGAGATAGAAGAGAGAATCTCAGGAGCAGAACATTCCATAGAAATTATCAATACAACGGTCAAAGATAATGGAAAATGGAAAAAGCTACTGGCCCTAAACATACAGGAAATCCACGACACAATGAGAAGATCAAACTTAAGGATAATAGGTATAGAAGAAAGTGAAGACTCCCAACTCAAAGGACCAGCAAATACCTTCAACAAAATCAGAGAAAAACTTCCATAACCTAAAGAAAGAGAAGCCCATAAGCATACAAGAAGCCTACATAACTCCAAATAGATTGGACCAGAAATGAAACTCTACCCATCACACAATAGTCAAAACACCAAATGCAAAAAACAAAGAAAGAATATTAAAAGGAAAAAGGTCAAGTAACATATAAAGGCAGACTTATCAGAATCACACCAGACTTTTCGCCAGAAACTATGAAGGCCAGAAGATCCTGGACAGATGTCATACAGACCCTAAGAGAACACAAATGCCAGCCCAGGTTACTGTATCCTGCAAAACTCTCAATTAACATAGACGGAGAAACCAAGATATTCCATGACAAAACCAAAATTACACAATATCTTTCTACAAATCCAGCACTACAAAGGATAATAAATGGTAAAGCCCAACATAAGGAGGCAAGCTATACCCAAGAAGAGGCAAGAAACTAATCATCTTGGCAACAAAACAAAGAGAAGAAAAGCACACAAACATAATCTCACATCCAAATATGAATATAACAGGAAACAACAATCATTATTACTTAATATCTCTAAACATCAATGGACTCAACCCCCTAATAAAAAGACATAGATTAACAAATTGGATAAACAATGAGGACCATGCATTCTGCTGCCTATAGGAAACACCCCTCAGAGACAAAGACAGACACTACCTCAGAGTAAAAGGCTCGAAAACAACTTTCCAAGGACATGGTCTGAAAAAGCAAGCTGGAGTAGCCATTCTAATATCTAATAAAATCAATTTTCAAACAAAAGTCATCAAAAAAGATACACTTCATATTCATCAAAGGAAAAACCCACCAAGATGAACTCTCAATCCTAAATATCTATGCTCCAAATACAAGGGCACCTGCATACATAAAAAAGAAACCTTACTAAAGCCAAAACACACATTGCACCTCACACAATAATAGTAGGAGATTTCAACACCCCACTCGCATCAATGGACAGATCACAGAAACAGAAATTAAACAGAGACATAGACAGACTAAGAGAAGTCACGAACCAAATGGACTTAACAGGTATTTACAGAACATTCTATCCTAAAACAAAAGGATATACCTTCTTCTCACCACCTCATGGTACTTTCTCCAAAATTGACCATATAATTGGTCATAAAACAGGCCTCCATAGATACAGAAAGATAGAAATAATGCATACTATCAGAACACCACTGGCTAAAGCTGGTTTTCAATAATAATAAGGAAAGAACGCCCAGATATACAAGAAAGTTGAACAATGCTCTACTCAATGATAACCTGGTCAAGGAAGAAATAAAAGAAAGAAATTAAAGATTTTTAGAATTTTGGAAAATGAACAACATACCCAAACTTATGGGACACAATGAAAGCTGTGCTAAGAGGAAAACTCATAGCTCTGAGTGCCTGCAGAAAGAAACAGGAAAGAGCATATGTCACCAGCTTGACAGCACACCTAAAATCTCTAGAACAAAAAGAAGCAAATACACCCAGGAGGAGTAGAAGGCAGGAAATAATCAAACTCAGAGCTGAAATCAACCAAGTAGAAACAAAAAGGACCATAGAAAGAATCAACAGAACCAAAAATTGGTTCTTTGAGAAAATCAACAAGATAGATAAACCCTTAGCCAGACTAACGAGAGGACACAGAAAGTGTGTCCAAATTAACAAAATCAGAAAAGAAAAGGGAGACATAACTACAGATTCAGAGGAAATTAAAAAAAATCAGATCCTACTACAAAAGCCTATATTCAAGAAAACTTGAAAATCTGCAGGAAAATGGACAACTTCCTAGACAGATACCAGGTATCGAAGTTATATCAGGAACAGATAAACCATTTAAACAACCCCATAACTCCTAAAGAAAAAGAAGCAGTCATTAAAGGTCTCCTAACCAAAAAGAGCCGAGGTCCAGATGGGTTTAGTGCAGAATTCTATCAGGCCTTCATAGAAGACCTCATATCAATACTATCCAAATTATTCCACAAAATAAAAAGACAGAGTGCTACTTAATTCCTTCTATTAAGCCACAATTACTCTTATACCTAAACCACATAAAGACCCAACAAAGAAACAGAACTTCAGACGAATTTCCCTTATGAATATCGACGCAAAAATACTCAATAAAGTTCTGGCAAACCGAATCCAAGAGCACATCAAAACAATCATCCACCATGATCAAGTAGGCTTCATCCTAGGCATGCAGGGATGGTTTGATATATGGAAAACTTTCAACGTAATCCACTGTATAGAAATTCCAGGAAAAAAGAAACCACATGATCATTTCATGAGATATTGAGAAAGCATTTGACAAAATTCAACACACCTTCATGATAAAAGTCCTGGAAAGAATAGGAATTCAAGGCCCATACCTAAACATAGTAAAAACCATATACAGCAAACCAGTGGCTAACATTAAACTAAATGGAGAGAAACTTGAAGCAATCCCACTAAAATCAGGGACTAGACAAGGCTGACCACTCTCTCCCTACTTATTCAATATAGTTCTTGAAGTTCTACCCAAAGCAATCTGACTACAAACGGAGATCAAGGGGATACAGATTGGAAAAGAAGAAGTCAAAATATCACTATTTGCAGATGATATGATAGTATATTTAAGTGATCCCATAAATTCCACCGGAGAACTACTAAACCTGATAAACACCTTCAGCAAAGTGACTGGGTATGAAATTAACTCAAATAAATCAGTAGACTTCCTCTACACAAAAGAGAAACAAGCTGAGAAAGAAATTAGGGAAACGACACCCTTCATAATAGTCCACAATAATATAAAATACGTCAGTATGACTTTAACCTACCAAGTGAAAGATCTGTATGATAAGAACTTCAAGTCTCTGACGAAAGAAATTGAAGAATATCTCAGAAGATGGAAAGATCTCCCATGCTCATTGATTGGCAGGATTAATATAGTAAAAATGGCCATTTTACCAAAAGCGATCTACAGATTTAATGCAATCCCCTTCAAAATACCAATCAAATTCTTCAGAGACTTAGAACAATTTGCAAATTCATCTGGAATAACAAAAAACCCAGGATAGCTAAAACTATCCTCAACAATAAAAGAACTTCTGGGGGAATCACTATCCCTGAACTCAAGCAGTATTACAGAGAAATAGTGATAAAAACTGCATGGTATTGGTACAGATACAGACAGATAGACCAGTGGAACAGAATTGAAGACCCAGAAATGAACCCACACACCTATGGTCACTTGAATTTTGACAAAGGAGCCAAAACCATCCAATGGAAGAAAGATAGCATTTTCAGCAAATGGTGCTGGTTCAACTGGAGGTCAGCATGTAGAAGAATGAAGATCGATCGCTTCTTATCACCGTGTACAAAGCTCAAGTCCAAGTGGATCAAAGTCCTCCACTTCAAACCAGATACACTCAAACTAACAGAAGAAAAACTTGGGAAGAATCTCGAACACATGGGCACTTGAGAAAATTTCCTGAACAAAATACCAATGGCTCATGTTCTAAGATCAAGAATCGACAAAAGGGATCTCATAAAACTGCAAAGCATCTGTAAGGCAAAGGACATTGTTGTTAGGACAAAACGACAACCAGCAGATTGGGAAAAGATCTTTAGCAATCCTACAACAGATAGAGGCCTTATATCCAAAATATACAAAGAACTCAAGAAGTTAGACCGCAGGGAGACAAATAATCCTATTAAAAAATGGGGTTCAGAGCTAAACAAAGAATTCACAGCTGAGGAATGTCGAGTGGCTGAGAAACACCTAAAGAACTGTTCATCATCTTTAGTCATAAGGGAAATGCAAATCAAAACAACCCTGAGATTTCACCTCACACCAGTGAGAATGGCTAAGATCAAAAACTCAGGTGACAGCAAATGCTGGCAAGGATTTGGAGAAAGAGGAATACTCCTCCATTGTTGGTGGGATTGCAGACTGGTACAACCATTCTGGAAATCAGTCTGGAGGTTCCTCAGAAAATTGGACATTGAAATATCTGAGGACCCAGCTATACCACTCTTGCGCATATACCCAAAAGATGCCCCAACATATAACAAAGACACGTTCTCCACTATGTTCATAGCAACCTTATTTATAATAGCCAGAAGCTGGAAAGAACCCAGATGCCCTTCAACAGAGGAATGGATACAGAAAGTGTGGTACATCTACACAATGGAATATTACTCAGCTATCAAAAACAATGACTTTATGAAATTCATAGGCAAATGGATGGAACTGGAAAATATAATTCTGAGTGAGGTAACCCAATCACAGGAAAACACACATGGTATGCACGCATTGATAAGTTGATATTAGCCCAAATGCTCGAATTCCCCAAGATTCACAGACCAAATGAAATTCAGGATGACCAAAATGCAAATGCTTCACTCCTTCTTTTAAATGGGAAGAAGAATACCCTTGGGAGGGAATAGGGAGGCAAAGTTTAGAACAGAAGCAGAAGGAACACCCATTCAGAGCCTGCCCCACATGTGGCCTATACATATACAGCCACCAAACTAGATAATATGGATGAAGCAAAGAAGGGCAGGCCAACAGGAACTGGATGTAGATCTCTCCTGAGAGACACAGCCAGAATACATCAAATACATAGGCAAATGCCATCATTAAACCACTGAACTGAGAACGGGACCCCTGTTGAAGGAATCTTAGAAAGGACTGAAAGAGCTTGAAGGGGCTTGAGACCCCATATGAACAACAATGCTAACCATCCAGAGCTTCCAGGGACTAGCCACTACCCAAAAACCATACATGGCCTGACCTGGATTCCAATTACATATGGTAGCAATGAATAGCTAGTAAGAGCACCATTGGAAGGGAAGCCCTTTGTCCAAGCAAGACCGAATCCCTGTGGGCGTGATTGTTGGGGGGAGGTTGATAATGGGGGGAGGATTGGGAGGAGAACACCCACAGAAATTGGCCCAGAAATTGGGAAGGGGACTAACAATAGAAATATAAATAAGAAATACTCAATTTAATAAAGATGAAAAAATAGAAAGCAATTGAATGCTTAAAGTGGGGCTTAATGAACTATACTAGTAGAAACATGGAATTCAGTGATGATGGAAGCAACCTATATTGTGATGTCCTGGATCAAGAAATTTCAGAGGAGGATAATATTAATAAGTGACCTATAGACCTTTCTTGTGATATTTTGCGAAAGTATATGGATACTTTCTGTTTTTGCCCAAAACAGTTTGAGTGAGGCTTAGAGGGATTTTGGTTAATATCCCTTGCTGGGAAGAGATTTTACTCAGCCTACTATTGACACTATCATGTGACTATTAATGGTTACTCTTTTTTTTTCACTTGTTGTATATGCTGTGTTTAGGAGTTGGGCCAGTTCCTCATGCAACCTGGACCATATGAGGATAGCTACAAGGAATGCTGGTCACCATCTTCCTTTACTATATTTTCTTTTTTTCAATTGGATTTTTTAAATTTTACATTTCAAATATTATTCCCTTTCCTGGATTCCCAGACATAATCCCCCTATCTCATCCCCCTACCCTTCTTCTATAACAGGTATTCTCCTCCCCATCCAGCCCCCCTCACTCCCAGACATTCCTTTATACTGGGGGGTCCAGCCTTGGCAAGACCGAGGACTTCTCCTTCCATTGGTGCTCAACAAGTCCATTATCTGCTACATATGCAGTTGGAGCCCAGTATCAGTCCATGTATAGTCTTTGGGTAGTGGTTTAGTCCTTGGAAGCTCTGACTGGTTAGCATTGTTGTTGTTATGGGGTTGCAAGCCCCTTCAGCTCTTTCAATCCTTTCTTATGTAGATGTATAATTAAAATGGAGCAAGCTGAGTAAGTAAAAAGTTAAAACATATAACTTGAGGAGAATGGGAAGATCAGAAATTGTAATAGAGTCAAGTCCAGTACTCAGGGAGATAAAATGTTTAAAGAAAAGCCTGATCCTGGAACTAAAACATCAACCAAAGAGTACACACGGAAGGGCCCACGGTTCCAGCTGCGTATGAGCAAAGGATAACCTTGTCAGACATCAATGAGAGAAGAAGCCCTTGGTCCTGTGATGGCTTGACGCCCCAGTGTAGGGAATTGCCAGAGCAGGTAGGTGGGAGGGAGTAGGTGGTTGGGTGGGGGAGCACCCTCATAGGAGCAGGAGGAGGGAGGAAGGGATAGGGCTTTTTCTGAGGGGAAACTGGGAAAGGGAATAACACTTAAAATATAAATAAAATAGCCAATTTGAAAAAAAAGAGAGAAGCCTGATCCTAATAGAATAAAGGTGAGTTGTGAACTCATGTGTACCAGAGAAGCAAAACAATCCAGAAATCAGTCTACAGTGGTATACACATCCAACTCTGAAACAGCTATCAAAAATATTTTAGATAAAAAATACCTCCTTTGGAAGTGGTGGTGTGAAATCATATAGAAAAGTAAATAATTAAATAATATAAATGAAATAAACACCTATGTCAAAATGTTTTATATTTTGGAATCTCAGAAAAATCTGTATTCATAACATTGAATGTAATAGTCATAATAAGAAACAATGTGATACCAATACAATCATCATGTGTATCTTCCAACATCTAGTACAACGCAAATGACACAGTAGATACATTAAAACATTGTAAAAATAATGACTGCTTGGGCTGGGAATATGGCTCAGTGGTAGAACACTTGCCAAGCATTTATGAAGCCCTATAGGGTTTAATTCCCTGCATCTAAAATAAATGACTGGTATAATTGTGGTCATTTCTATATACAGAAACATAAAAAGAAGCCAAGATAATATTTTTCACTTCATTTTTAGATAGTATAGGTTGATTACACAGCTGGTGTATTAAACTGCTAAAGGATCTGGCAGTAAGAGGAGAAACAGTAAAACAGTATTTTGCACTAAAAACAACTGATTTGGTGACCCTGTCTATTCAGTCTAATCTTACTAAATATTCAGTCTGTGAAACTGAATACGTAAGGAACAAATTTTAACTGGAGCTTGGCTTTTAGCTAGAATGTGAAAGGAAGCCTTCTTTTCCAGAATAGTATGCATAATAGGATTACATTTCTGCAAAAGGATTTATACAGATGTTTTCAAAATTGAACTAAAAATTTTGAAAATTAACAATTTTTTACTCTGGGTTATGACACTGTTCTAGGAGTGAATTTCACTTATTTTTGATCCCTCTATTATATGGAGTTACTTTTTACAGTGGATATAAATTATACTATAGTTTTTAATATTATAGAAAATATACATTGCAAATGACGGACTTAAATCTAATAAGACATAGTAACCATACTTCTTTGTTAATGAACCTCATAAAACTTGTAACTTCGAGTAAAGTCCCTCAAGATCCTATCCTCCCTTACTCTTCTGTTTATCACCAAATTATTCTCAGATAATTATCTTACTCAAAAATTATGGTTTGTCTACCACTAAACTTTTTATAAGTATACAGATATTCTAACTTAATTAAAAATAAAGCAGAGTATTCCAATTTGGGAAAAAGATTCAAATTAGATAGATAATTATTGTGTGAAAAGTTTGAATATAAGCTTACTCTATTTATAAAAAAAATCACTAGGTAGTTATGAAAACATACAAGATGACACCGTTTATCGAATTTTTAGACATGAAGGTGTCAGTGTCACATTTTTGGGGGAATTGTAGAAGTAAAAACAAAGTAACGTACTATTCTAATATTTAAAAAAGACATAAAACAAACAAGACCATTTCACAGGTAGTGCCCACCTTTCCCTTCTTCTGGTAACCTAATAGCAGCATTCAAGGGAATATTCTCAGCCCCTTCTTGAACCACTGGTTTGCTTTCTCTCTGAAACCTTAATAATGTCATTGTGGACCATAATGATATCAAGTTGGCTTTATAGGTAGTCCTCTCTTCTCTCTCTGTCTAGAATCCTAATACTAACTTCACATAATTTTTTTTCTTGCACAAGTATCCCCTGCCTCTTAATCCATATAAGATTTGAATGCTACCATCTGAAGACCTGTGCTGAACCCCTGTTCACTCTGTCTGTAGCCCGCACATCTTCTTCTCTTTGAGACCTGAACATAAGAGAACTTGCATCAAGTAGTATACATTTCATTGCTACCCTTTACCAACCCTCATCTCTGGGCATCTAACCTCTACATACATAGAACCAGAGAGAACACCTATTTTTCTATAAAGTGCCTGCTGTGAGGACAGAAGCTATGTCTTTCCCTATATGAACTAAGATCAGCTCGGTTATCCCATTTACAAGTAAGTAGAGTGACTCCAAGATAGAACTTAGAACATCATCTAATTGATTCAAAGGTTCCTAAGGTATTGCAATAGCAAATGGAAATTTATATGTTCATTAAACATAAATGGTCCAGAAAGCATGCTAAAATACAAAACTGGTTATCTCCTTCCTGATACCCATGTCTCACGGTAAACATGCAAAACCCAATAAAAACATAAAAAATATATCATTAAACATTAATCCAAATATCATTAATCTCCAGTGAGGTTAACTTATATAATACCCAGATAATAAATGTAAATATTACAAACATTTCAAAGACCTTAAGAAGACATGGCTGAATAAATTTTAAAAGGATGGAAATAAGCTGTTGAATGGATACTAATAAAAAATCTAATAAAATAAGAAGACCTCTCATGATATGAAAATGAAATTCAATAAACACAAGTAATTAATAAACACAGAACAAATTGAAATAAATCTCAAAATTAAAAAACAATCAATATATATTAAAAGTTCAGTGAAACATCTCATCAATTAAATGGATGGAGTAAAAGGCAAACATCATAATCCAAACAAAACGTAAAGATCATTCAGGAAAAAAAGATTAATTACAAAACATGAGCAAAAATGTTCAAGAAATTTCTGACATCAGGAAAACATCAAATTTAAGAATTAAGGTCACAGAAAAAAAAAGAAAAATTCAAATCAATGAAACAAAATATTGTCAATAAAACCAAAGATGTCTAGGGAGAGATAAACTTTACAAGATACAAGAGTTATAGACATCCCAAATTAGGTTGCATCAGAAAGGGAAATTTCTTGATTATGTAACTGCAAAGCCAGGAAATATATAGAACACAGGATGTTGAAAGAAGGAAGAGAGGACACCCAAGTCACAATGAAAGGTAGGCCTATCAGAATAAATGGTAGCTCTTAATGGAAACTTTAAAATTTAGAAGGACATACAACAAATGTACTTCAGGTTCAGAAAGAACAGATATGTCAACTTTGCATACAATAGCCAGCAAAACTATCTGTCATAAGTGCAAGAGAAAAAAATTCCCATGATAAGAACAAGCTAGTCCAACTTGAGAGTTGTTTGTTACTGCCACAGAAATTGTGCTGTTACTACGCCCATAGGAGTTATTGTGTCATCAAGATTTTAGATGTAATTTGTAGGTATCATAGCTAGGTTAGTATTGTTGATTGCTTCCCTCCTTTGGAAGACAACCTGGTGCCTTCTGGTACCATAAAAGCTAACCTACAGTGAGATAGTATTAGGTCACACAGGAGACTCTGGGTACTCTTTTTGAAGTACATGATATCTTCAGCAATAGTAATTTACCTTCTGCCTCTGAGAGTCAATGAAGGGCTATGTGATTTGGGTGTCTGTTAGACATGCCTGACACGAAAAAAGACTTTTCGTGTTTAATATTGGGATTGGTCTTTAGCTCTTAGAGGGAGTATTGTTATCCCAGATGAGAAAAGTTCATTAAAACTACACAAACACACACACACACACACACACACAAATGCACACATATGTATGCATATATATATATATATATATTAAATTATGTGGTTATTACTGGTACTTTACCCTCTTCCTCCTGTATTTATCTCTCCCATTTTACCTGAAGAACTTCTCTATTCACCCATCATGTACCTTGCTATACCTCTTTAACTCCTTCATTCTTTCTTTTCTATTTACTTCTGTTCCCCCCCACTAAAAGCCCCACAAAGGAAGCAATATTTGGTACTGGATACCTATCTAACTACTCAGTGATAGTGAAATCAGGGATACTGGAGAAGGATCTACAGCTGCTACTTTAGTAAAGCAGAATAATCTGTAACTACATTGTAAATACTTACATATATCTCCACTCATCGGAAACTTCTTTTGTGCAATGGATAGAAACCACTATAGAAAAACACAATCAATCAAAACACAGAGCATCTATAGCCCTGTCCTAATGGATACAGTTATAAAACAGTGTTGTACCTAAGGATCATCTTGGTTTAGAAAACTTTATCTTTTTTTTTCTAAGTCTAAGAAACCTAACTTACTGTCAAAGATAGACATTATATTAGGGTGAAAGGATGGGCAATGTATTCCAAAATATAGAACCAGGAAACAAATAGAAGTCACACTTCTAATACCTGACAAACTAGATTTCAAACCAAAACTAATCAAAAAGGATAAAGAAGATGAGTTCAAGTACTTGAGAGGTGGTTTACAGCAGGAGTTAACGTCCTGCTCCTGAGGGAGACTCAAGTTCCATTTTCAGCTCCTACATGGAAGATTACAAACATCTGCAATTCTGATTCCAAGATATCCGACACCCTTCTCTGGCCTCCATAGACATCAGCCATACACATGGTATAAAGACATAATTTCAAACAAAATAAATTACATATAAATTAAAAAGTTATATTTGAGTTGTGGAGCCCATTCTCAGTGTTCTAGTCACATATTTAAAACAAATCCTTTACCCAAAGCTCTGGAAATATTATTGAATAGAGGAGAAAAAGATTGTAAGAGCCAGAGCCTCAACGAGTTTTCTGTGAGAGTGTGGATTCTGGTTAATGTCAGAAGCTACATATATAAAGTTGCATCAATATGACCATTTAAACAGGAGTTTAACAAGGATGACACTAGTAGACATGTGAAAGTATTCAGTGGTGTAGAGGAATTTTAATCTAGCAAAACTGTTTCTTAGGCAAGGGATCACATCCAAAGTCCTCCTAGGTATATACAATCCAGCTGGAATGACATACCTTTGATCTCTATGGCTAGAATACAGACACGCCCTTAGTACACACCTTTAATCCCAAACAATGAAGATAAAGCTAGTTTGTAAAAAGAAACAGCTATGTTTGAAAGTGTCATCTAATTGAGGGGCAGATGAAGTAACAAATCCGAAAAAGATTTGACAGAATGAGTCTCAGTAAAAGCCTGTCTTTCAAGAGAGCAGCATAGAAAGAGGGATGACTTAAGTGAGAGAAAGTGCAGAGAAAGTGAGATGCATAGTTCAGTTGAGTTCAATGTCGAGTTCAATGAGTGCAGTGGAGTTGAGTTCACTGTGAGTTTGTTTTTTGAGTTCAGTTCACTTAGTTCAGTTGAGTTCTGTCAGTTCAGTTCAAAGGCAGGTTGCAGCCAAAGAATGAGAATGAGACAGAAGATTAGAAGAGATTGTCAGAGTTAGTTTGAGGTCAAACAAAATAATTCAGTGAGAAGCCAAAAGAAGCCAGATTATAAATCAATCAGATTGGAGAGGAGTTTGAGCCAGAATAGCTGAGTTGAACCAGCCAGTACACAGTTCAGAAAGAAGTAGAAAGGGGGAGTTTATTCAGCAGGAAGCCTCAGATAAAACAATTATATCTTGTGAATAACTGTGATATTTATACAGGAGAAAGAGCATCAGGCTTCAAACTTCAAAAAATCAACTACTGGCAAATAAAGAACTTTGAGATCTTGAGAAATAGTCTTCTCTAGAGAATAATAAGCCAATTGGTCATCTAATGCCAAATGGTTAGCCTTAAAAACATACATACGAATAACACTGAATGGACTGAACAGGTTATATTTAGAATGTATGTATGCACACACACACACATACACACACACACACACACACAGAGAGAGAGAGAGAGAGAGAGAGAGAGAGAGAGAAACAATTATTGAAAAAGAGACCATTAATATCAAGAGAGCAAGGAGAATAGTTTGAGGGAGGAGAGGGAAGGGAGAAATGAAATTGGAGAAATGATGTAATCATATTTTATTTTCAAAAGTAAACTAAAAAGTTGAAAGAATATTTTAAAAATCCCAGACAAGTACAAGAATAAAAAGTGACCCCGCAGTGAAAAATAGAACAATCTGTCAAAATAATATTATAGTTATAAATGTATATGCACCCCAACCACATTAATAGTAGGTAACCTCAATAACTTACTATCATCAATGGACAGATAATCTAGATGAAAGACAGAGAACGTGGGAGTTAAACAATATTATTATAGATTCCTAATATATCTAAAAAATATTCTCTTGAAACATCAGAGTATACACATTCTTCACATCAGTCTCTTGGACTTTCTCTGACTTATACCATAAATTGGCAAGGAAAACAATTTTCAGCAGCTATGGGAAAACTGAAGCAATTCTTTGTAGTTTATCTGACAATAATTTGCAAGATATTTGCAAAAAGAGAAACCCACAAAAACCTATACTCATGTAGATGAAAAAAAGATTATTGAATCATGAAAAGCCCTTGAAGAAGTTAAAGGGAATAAAAAATTCTCCAAATTGAATAAAAATTAAAACAACGTATCAAAGTTTGTGGTATGCAGTGAACGTACTCCTAAAAAGAAAGTTTTTAGCACTAAATCAAAGGAATAAGACAAGGCATAGTATACTCTCTTTACTTTTATTCAAGATAAGGACTGAAGTTATAACTACAATGTCAAGATAGAAAACAAAATTAAAATATACAAACAGAAAAAGAAATCAAAATATCCATGTTTTCAAATGATGTGGTTCTATGCATATGACACACTAAACACTTGACTAAAAATCTCTTAGAGTTGATTCATACTTTCAGCAATATGCAAGATAAATAATTAACACCAAATTCAATTGCCTTCTTATATATCAATGACAAACATATAGAAAAATAAATTTGTGAAATAGTCTCATGAATACCATGAATATTCACAAATTAATTATCTAAAAGTAAACCTAACCAAGGAATGGTAAGCCTGTACATTAAAAACTTTAGGATGTTCATTAAAGATTAAAAAATAAGGAAAGACACCCTTCCAATGTTCATATACTAGAGAAATTATTCTTCTAAAATGGCCACCATACACAAACTTACATATTTAATAGAATCAATTTACATACTTAAAGCAATCAAAATGACAACATAGAAAAAATAACATGCAATTTTTGCAAATTTACAAAAGACTAGGGGAAAGAATAGTGTGTAATATATCAATACAATGCTTTTTACAGTCATAGAATTTTTTAAAAGTTCTGGCAGTAAACAGATGTGTACATCAATGGAGCGTAATAGAGGATCCAGATAAAAGTCTATACAATTACAACTACCTGATATTTGGAGAGAAAGCTAAAACACACACAGTAGAGGAAAGATGGCATTGAATGGTACTGGGATAATGCCACAAAATGTAGATAAAGGAAAATGGAACTTTACAACTCAACCTGAACAAAACTCAACTCAAAATGGATCAAAAACCTTAATGGAAGACATTGATACCTTCAAAGATCTAGAGAAACATATGGAGAATGCAGTTCAATATAGAGGTACAGGCAAGAATTTTCGGGATAAGGTTCTAGTAGTGTATAGCATATGAGCAATGACTAATAAATGGACTCTCATAAAAATAAAAGTTTCTGTGCAGAAAAGAAGCCTTCAATCTAGTGAAGAGATAGCACAGAGAATGCTAAATATCTTTGCTAGCTCTGCATATGACATAGGATTAGTGTTTATAGCAAATAAAAATCTCAAGAAACTACACAAGAAAAACCCCACCCAATTAAAAATACGAAGAAGATATAATCAGATCATTTTCAAAAGAAGAAATGTAAATAACTGCTAAACGCTGAAATATGAATTTAACATCCCTAGTCATGAGGGAAATGAAGATTAAAACTACTTTACTATTCCATCTCATCCCAGTAAGAATAGTTACCATCAAGAACTCAAATGACACCCAACGCTGCCATGAATATGCAAAAGGTAAACTTTTATAGACTTTTGTTTTGAATATAATCTAGTGCTGCCACTTTGAAAAATCCATCTGGGGTTATCCCAGGGAACTAAAAATTGTACTGCCATATGATCTCACTATACCACCTTTAAGCATAAACCCATGGTTGCCACTCAGTTGATTTTGCTACTGCAGTGGTACTTTCACAGTCACATTCATTGATGCTCACAATGGTTAGGAAATAGAGTCAAGCTTTATGCCCATCAGCATATATATGGATAATGAAAATAGTAAACACAAGATAATTTTATCTACCTATAATAGATAGTGAATTTTCAGGAAAATTAGTAATACTGGAAAAATTTAAAAACTTAACACAAACAGAGAGAGAGAAAGAGAGAGAGAGAGAGAGAGAGAGAGGGGAGAGAGAGAGGAGAGAGAGAAGGAGGGAGGGAGGAGAGAGAGAGAGAGAGAGAGAGAGAGAGAGAGAGAGAGGAGAGAGAGAGCACAAAAGCAAAAAGAAAAAGAAAAATGAAAACTAAAACAAGATACTTCAGGGTCCCAAAATCATATGGCTATTGCATGTTGTCATTCACATATGGTGACATGTTGTCACTGTGCAGCCACGGCTGAGCCTGAGCTCACTATGTAGTTCAGACTGGCCTCATACACAAAGAGATCCACCTGCCTCTGCCTGTTGAATGATAGGATTTTGAATTTGAACCAACATACCTGCCCAAAGTTTCTAGTTTTTAAGATTTGTTTCCTTAGAGTGTCTATAAAAACTTATAAGTTATAAAGGAATCATGATATGCACTAGCATATCATAAAAGCATATAAGTGTTCTTTAGGTGGCAGATATGCCAAAACATATGTACTATAATAATACAGGATAAGCATAAGTCAGTGTAGCAAGGCATGAGGGTGGACAATGCAAGAGAATATAGTGTACACAAGGAAGATGAAACTAAACTACATAAGTATGAAGAAGTCACATAGAAACTCACTGCTTTAAAACCCAAATTAAATTGTATCTAACTTAAATCTAATTTAAAACTGTAATTTAGAGCTGCAGTTATTTCACTTGACACTTATCCCAGTGACCTAAATTTGATCTCAAGAACCCACAGAATGAAATGAAATCACTGTCTCCAGAAATTAATCCTCTACCTCCACGTAGAGATCCACAGACAGACATTATGCAGGGTGTGAGAGACCTTGGAATAGTCAGATCTAAATGGGACTTCTCCATGGATTCACTCTCAGCAGGGAATAGGGAACTCTGCACAAGATGACATATAATATAAGAGTCAGAGGCATTGGAGAACACCAAGAAAATAAGGTCCTCTAAATCAGTATGATCAACACACATATGAGCTGCCATAGACTAAGGCAATATGCAAAGGACCTTCTCGAGTCTACAACATTCTTTATATATATATATGCTTCGGGTTTAGTGGGGTTTTTTTTGGGGGGGGTTGATTTATGAGGATATTAACAAACAAGTCTCTGTTTTTTCGTGTGTATTCTCTTGGGTATTTTCCCTTCTGTTTGTTTTGTCCAATTTTGATATTTTAGATGTTTTAAATTTATTAAAAATTTATTTTACTTTATTTTCTTTATTTTACTATTATCTCTCAGAAGCCTATTTGTTTTTTGTTTTGTTTTTTTTTTCATCTTTATTAGCTTGGGTATTTCTTATTTACATTTCAATTGTTATTCCCTTTCCTGGTTTCCAGGCCAACATCACCCTAACTCCTCCCCCTTCCTTTCATGTGTGTTCCTCCCCATCTTCCCCCAAATTACCGCCTCCCCAACAATCGCACTCACTGGGGGCTCACTTTGCAGGACCAAGGCATCCCTTCTACTGGTGCTCTACTAGGATATTCATTGCTACCTATGAGGTCAGAGTCCAGGGTCAGTCCATGTATAGTCTTTGGGTAGTGGCTTGTCCCTGGAAGCTCTGGTTGGTTGGCATTGCTGTTCATATGGGGTCTCAAGCCCCTTCAAGCTCTTTCAGTCCTTTCTAAGATTCCTTCAACGGGTATCCCGTTCTCAGGTCAGTGGTTTAATGATGGCAATCTCCTATGTATTTCCTGTATTCTGGCTGTGTCTCTCAGGAGAGATCTATATCCGGTTCCTGTCGGCCTGCACTTCTTTGCTTCATCCATCTTATCTAATTGGGTGGCTGTATATGTATGGGCCACATGTGGGGCAGGCTCTGAATGGGTATTCTTTCTGCCTCTGTTTTAAACTTTGCCTCCCTATTCCTTCCCAAAGGGTATTCTTGTTCCTTTTTAAAGAAGGAAAGCATTTGCATTTTTTTGGTCTGTCCTTCTTGAGTTTCATGCTTGTTCTGTGCAACTAGGGTAATTGAACATTTCATCAAAGTGTATTACCATGTGTGTTGTTTGGGTTAATTACCCAAGCCTATTTTCCAATCGTTTGCCTATGAATTCATAAGTCATTGTTTTTGATAGCTAGCACATTCCATTGGTACATGTACCATTTCTTTCTGTATCTATTCCTCTGTTGAAGGGCATCCGGATTCTTTCAGGCTTCTGGCTATTATAAATGAGGCTGCTATGAACATGGTGGAGCATGTGTCTTTGTTATATGTTGGGGCATCATTTGGGTATATGCGCAAGAGAGGTATAGCTGGGTCCTCAGGTAGTTCAATGTCCAATTTTCTGAGGAACCTCCAGACTGATTTCCAGAATGGTTGTACCAGTCTGCAACCCCACCAACAATGGAGGAGTGTTCCTCTTTCTCCGCATCCTCGCCAGCATTTGCTGTCACATGAGTTTTTGATCTTAGCCATTTTCACTGGTGTGAGGTGAAATCTCAGGGTTGTTTTGATTTGTATTTCCCTTATGACTAAAGATGTTGAACATTTCTTTAGGTGTTTCTCAGCCATTTGGCATTCCTCAGCTGTGAATTCTTTGTTTAGCTCTGAACCCCATTTTTTAATAGGGTTATTTGTCTCCCTGCGGTCTAACTTCTTGAGTTCTTTGTATATTTTGCATATAAGCCCTCTACCTGTTGTAGGATTGGTAAAGATCTTTTCCCAATCTGTTGGTTGCTGTTTTGTCCTAACCACAGTGTCCTTTGCCTTACAGAAGCTTTGCAGTTTTATGAGACCCCTTTTGTCAATTCTTGATCTTAGAGCATAAGTCATTGGTGTTTTGTTCAGGAAATTTTCTCCAATGCCCATGTGTTCGAGATTCTTCCCCATTTATTCTTCTATTAGTTTGAGTGTGTATCTGGTTTGATGTGGAGGTCCTTGATCCACTTGGACTTAAGCTTTGTGCAAAGTGATAAGCATGGATGATCTGCATTCTTCTACATGCTGACCTCCAGTTGAACCAGCACCATTTGCTGAAAATGCCTCTTTCTTCCATTGGATGGTTTTGGCTCCTTGTCAAAATTCATGACCATAGGTGTGTGGGTTCATTTCTTGGTCTTCAATTCTATTCCATTTATTTACCTGCCTGTCTCTGAACCAGTACCATGCAGTTTTTATCACTATTGCTCTGTAATACTGCTTGAGTTCAGGGATAGTGATTACCCCAAAAGTCCTTTTATTGTTGAGGATAGTTTTAGCTATCCTGAGTTTTTTGTTATTCCAGATGAATTTGCAATTTGTTCTGTCTAACTATCTGAAAAATTGGGTTGGTATTTTAATGGGGATTGCATTGAATCTGTAGATCGCTTTTGGTGTAATGGCCATTTTTACTATACTAATCCTGCCAATCCATGAGTCTTGAAGTTCTTATCATACACATTTTTTATTTGTTTACAAAAGTCACCGAGGGCATTTTTATATTATTTTGGGGAATTATTATAATGTCATTTCCCTAATTTCTTTCTCAACTTGTTTTCTCTTTGTAGGTGAAGGCTATTGTTTATTTGGAATTAATTTATTAGCCAGCCATTTTGCTGAAGTGTGTTTATCAGGTTTAGTAGTTCTCTGGTGGGAACTTTTGGATCACTTAAATATACTATCATATCAAATTTATAAATCGGTGATATTTTGACTTTTTTTTCCAATCTGTATCCTTTTGATCTTTTTGTTTTCTGATTGCTCTGAAGAGCTTTAAACCATATTGAATAAATAGACCTAAGTATGACAGCCTTGTCTACCCTGATTTTAGTGGGATTGCTTTAAGTTTCTCTCCATTTTGTTTAATGTTAGCTACTGGTTTGCTGTATATGGCTTTTACTATGTTTAGGTATAGGCCTTGAATTCCCTATTCTTCCAGGACTTTTTTACCATGAAGGGTGTTGAATTTTTGTCAAACGCTTTCTCATCTGTGGGGTTAACGCGTGGTTTTTATCTTTCAGTTTGTGTATATGGCAGTTTGGTTGATGGTTTCAGTATATTCCATCACCATCTATAAGGATAAACCCTTGATGTGATGGATGATTGTTTTGATGTGTCTTGGTTAGGTTTGCCAAATTTTATTAGGTAACTTGCGTCCCGATATTCCATAGGAAATTGTTCTGAAATTCTCTTTCTTTGTTGGGTCTATGTGTTGTTTAGGTATAAGAGTAATTGTGGCTTCATAGAAGGAATTTGGTAGTACTCTGTCTGTTTCAATTTTGTGGAATAGTTTGGATAGTATTGGGATGAGTTCTTCTATGAAGGTCTGATAGAATTCTGCACTGAACCCATCTGGACCTGGGCTCTTTTTGGTTGGTAGACCTTTAATGACTGCCTATATTTCTTTAGGAGTTATGGGGTTGTTTAAATGGTTTATCTGTTCCTGATTTATGTGAGACACAAAAGGACTGGACCCAAATGGGAGGGGAAGATAGGGAAGAAATGAATAGAGTAGGAGGTGAAACCATAATTGTGATTTATTATGTGAGAAAAGTATATTTTCTGTAAAAGGGGAAAGGGGAAAAATACGATGGCAGAATAAAAAGGCAGGGGCAAGCTTGGAGACAAGAGACACAGTAAAGTAGTCCCTTAGAATTTGAAGACTTCAGCAATATCAGAGCAATTCTAACACAATTACCAAGGTTTCCAGGCCTTTCTCACTGGTCAGAGGTAACTAACAACTTTCTAGGAACCAAACCAGAAACTTCATTTACAGAGATAAGCGATATATAAAGAACTCCTTGTAGAACATTAGTGCATTCTGGTTTTATTTTATATTATACTTCCACTCAAGGCATCTCTGAAGCCACCTAAAGCATCTCTTCTCAAAAGAGAAAGGGAACAGGTGGCAGAGAATATTTCTTAGCAACCTTTTGACATGTAACTCTCTACTTGTTTAAAGGGTGTGTCTGACAAAGGTTAAGACAATTAATGACTCTCCCTTGAGGAGCCTGCACTCACACTAAGTACCTTTTTCTTTCCCTGGAGAGGCACATACTGGATTGCATCATACTTGCTTCTGAGGACTGCTCTTTACCTTTTCCTTCATATTGTAAGCCTATGCTAAAATATCGTCAATAGAATTTCCTACTCTGCTTCACTATTAACAGACGTTTGAAATTAATTTAAATCTCAAAACCATAATTCTGATTAAGCTGAATTGGGGTCCCTAAATTCAGGAAATTTTCAATATTAAATGTCTTGTGGGTCTATATTCTTTGTCCTTCTACAATGACAATGTGTTATAATTTAACAGCTTACTCTTTTATACCTGTGCTATAATTTAAAATTTTTTATAATATTTATATTTTATAATATTTATTAAAATGTTTTCAAAATTATTAAATCTATAATAAAAGAAACTATATTAATAAATGTAAAATAAACATTATAGAATTATATAAAATAATTGTAAACATCATATATGTCATATACATATATACAAAACTACAGGGATGGCTCTCAGGGCAAAAGTGTACATGTGTAAAGAATTGAGCTTGAATATTCAGGATCCACATGAAGCCAAATATATTAGTATGATTGTTTGCAATTCCAGCAATCCTAAGGAAAGATGGGAGGTAGTGGTAAGACAATCACTCAAGAATTCAGTCTTAATTACTGTGATATATACATCAGGAAAATAGGAATGAGGCTCTGTCTCTAACAAGGCAGAAAGGAAGCACTAACACCTGAATTTGTCCTCTGGCTTCCACATGTGTGCCATGGCATGTATAGCCTCACTCAGAGATGCTGAGTCCTGCATGGCTGGAAGGTACTGCATGATAGGGTTTCCAACATCTGGAGCAGAGTCAGCAGGATGTAGGCCTACACAGTATTGGTGGTTGTTGCGGGTATGGGGCTTGTTTGTATAATAAAGTATATAATTCACTCTATTATCCTCCTTCAGGAGATGTGCTTCCTGCTATGCTTATCTGGGAATATCCATTTTGTATCACTCCATGATAATCAGAATGCTTTACATCGGAAGCAAGGATGTATCTGTGTTTAGCAAAACAGTAAATTCTCATTTAGGGAGCATCATTTAAGGCCTGGAACTTTTGTAAACACAGTTAAAATATACGTTCTCAACTATGCAAAATATGGATGCAATACTGAAATCTATAGAAGAGCTTACGATGGATCTAAAAGAAAATGACAGCTTACTATGAAGCGAGCTTGTCGTAAAAGATATGTTAAGAAGGAGATAATAGATTTGGGGAATGAGGATTCACAGAGGCAGATGCATCCGCTAAGTTTATTGTTTGTGTTACAAAGGCAGACAGTCTCTGGCTTCAATGCATCAGTTTTGTTCATTTGTTTGTTTGTTTGTTTTAAAGTTTACGTGCTATCTTTTCTAAGAATCAAGGAGCTAAAGTGATCAAATACTGATTCATGAGATAATCAAAAGGGAACCTCAAGTTGATGATTGAGTTGATTTGCAAATAAAGGAGTGGGCTTTGGTCTGCAGGAGCAGAGATCTCTGAATATCTCTGGACAGCTGTCTAGAGCACAATACAAGGCTATCAGCTTCTACCCCATGATTGAGTTCAAGTTTTTTTCACTGCTCCCAGACACCCCTTTCTCAGAGCCCCTCACCAAGCTGAGGCTGACAAAAATTTTACCTCAAAATGCAAACACATTATAGATATGCATGCTCACAAGACAGATTAATTAAAAAAATAATGAACAATATGTACCATTCTTATATTGTTATTAGGGAGATAGTGATACAATGTAATTGCATCCAGTTCTTCTGAGTTGATCTTCTCACATCATGGCTGACTTTTAATCGACAGAACATTGCCATTTAAAGTCTAATTCTTGCATAGTCATATTAAGTAAGCAATTTTGTTTATCCTTTACTAAGATGACAAACTTTTCTAGAACATGAAAATGCCAATGCTAAAACAAGAGAAGTGCCTTGAGACCCCTCTCTGTTATTTGTCATGTTACCACCTTTCCATAGTTACTAGGATTTGCAAGGTAAAAACTCAGTTTCTGTGGCCTAAAGTACAGAATCAGAGAATATAAAATGTCTCCTGATCAGTTCTGTGTATGCAGGGTTCTACTCAGGAAGACTCACTCTTGCTATTTATTCTCCATTTTATAGTAACTATTACTGATTTCATAATTTGTTCATATGCCTCTACAATTCTTAATGTCAATGACGATTTTGCCTGTTTTCTTTTTCTGAAGCATTTCTATTAATCTTTTGTTTTTCTCTGCATTGTTTCTATAGTTTTTCCCAACTCTCTAATACAGTTTTCTCTGCATTAAATGTGTACCTCTATTTTGATTTTCACATTGTTTAAATTATTGTTTGAATAACTTTCTTCTGTACTGCATTCTGAAATATGAATAGAAACTTAATGATTTGGTTACATATTTCTATAATTACAATTATCTGTCATAATGTAGGCATTCAATGTCAACTTACATATTTAATGTGAAGGAATTCTTAATTATATTGTATCTTCCAGTAACTATTAATTAAATACCTACTAATGTCACTTCAACTGGGGTAAACAAAAATGTTTTTACCATCAAATTCAAGCCTTCAAAGAATATGAAATATTTGATTAGGATTCGTTAAAAAGATATTTATATTCTTAACTATACACTACAAAATATGTTTTTATATACAGCCAAAGTTCTAATAGTTGTTATTTTAAGATAATTTCTAATTCATATGCATTTATAATACATGAAACACGGAGATTCTATCATTCACTTATATTTGTGTACAGTTTTTTATGTGAATTTATATTTTTCATTGCTACATGATGATTGATCAGAAGCAGAGTTCCTGTGATATATGGTAAGTTTTAATAAATGTTTAGTTTTAATAACTAACTTTTAATCTATGTTTTAAAATAAAACATGCAACTTTATATTCTCATCTATATTCTATCAGTAGACATATTTTTTCTGCATACTTGGCATTTGGCATCAGGTACTTTAAAAATGTCACTCGGTTTTAAATATGTGATGTGATAGCTTATAATTGGAATTTATATTTTTGTATGTTCCAGTGTTCAATAGTTTTATGTTCTTATTTGGAATTTTTATAGCATTTTCATTAAAATATTTGTAATTCAGCTTTCCCATTTTATAACTCAATTGGCTTCTTATTTTCTGGTTTTGGACAGTTCATTACATATTCTAGTATTAGACATTTTATATCATGTTTTTTAGAAATACTTTATCCTAGACCATAGGATTAACATTGAAATTTCATGTTATTTTAAAAAGCAAACTTGTTTTATTTTACTGAAACTTAATGTTAGGACTTTTTCATTTATTTTGTGTGGGGAAGACTGGTGGTTCCATGTCATGTATGGAGGTAAAATAACAACTCTATGAAGATGATTCTTTCATCTTTACATGGGTTCTAAGAATTGGACTTAGGCTACCAGGCTTAATTGGCAACCTTTTTTAGAAAAAAGTTATATATCTGTCAAAGACATGCTTCCAATATGTATTTAGCTTGAGAATTGTACCTTCTAAAGGTGCTATCAATATATTATTTACATTTTTTTCTCTGGCATGTTTTCAGATAAGTTTGCATAAGAGATAAGAAACAGACTGAAATTAACTTTAAAAGTATAAGTCCTTAATTATTCTACCATCATTAACAATCTACTTTCCTTGAATTGCTTTCATATATTTTTCAAAAATTAAGTAGATAATTATCTGTTTTTCAGTTCTTTATTTTCTTATTAACCTATATGTCTGTTCTTCCACTAGTGCCTTTATAATAATTTGCTTTTAAACTCTGTTGCAATATTTTATGATATAAAAAAAATCTTTCTTGCATTTTAAGTGTTGTGTTGGACCTCATAGACAGTAATACACACAGATTACTTAAGTCTTAAGACTGTTGTCCCATTGTTTACTCAGCCTGTTTGTTTGTATGTCTTTAAGAGAAAATGTAACAATCAACCTTAGTTGCCTTGGATGTCCTGTGTAATCAACATATACAACCTAAGCTAATGTATAGCTGTAATCTCCTTAAATTATAAATGCTTCAGTTTCACTAACCAAATAATAATACATCTGTTTTGTATGTGTGTTATGATGATTGTTTGCTGAAATCAGCAAATATAGGTTGAAAGCAATCTTATAAAATGAATATCCATTACTGCTGAAAGTGGCATCTGGGTACTCCTTAATAGTATTTGTTTATTTGCAATCCCTGTAAATTGGGATCAGTTGGAGCCAATGACTTAATCCCTTGAAAAACTCAGTTAAAATTTTGTTTTCCATTCTTTCTCAGTGTGATACTTTCTTTGCTGAACAAAAGTAGAGGAAAACCCTTTGCTAGGGTTAAACCCTGTGCTAGAACAGGCACAGGGACATATTTACAGGTCAGTCTTCATGAAGACACAAATGTACACTCGTACAATAGACAGAGACAAGAGAAAACACAGGAAAAATAAAATAGAGAATTCAAATATAAGCTCCCTCTTGGTTAAATGACACTAAGGAAGAGCTTTGGTTTACTTCCTTAATATGACACTTATTCATTATTGGTGACTCAGAGTTTATGATTAATATCCTCAAATTTGATGCAAAACTAATAATGGTCTGACATCATCTCTCTAATATGGTCTTTTTTAGAAGGTCTGTTTAGTTCTAAATTTTGTGCATTTTGTATAAACTTTATTATACAAATTTTGCAACATTTTCAATGTCTACATTGAAAAAATTTTATATGAATTCAATTGTACCTCCTATAGAATAACTTATAAAGAGTTGAAATCTTTACTATTTTAGTCCTCTACTCAATAAGGACTAAAAGGGTTTATTATTATAATTTCTGATTTTTTAATATTGCTTTCAACAGAATTAATAATATAACACAGATATCCTGTACGATTTGTAAAAGTAAGTATCTGTTTCTTTGTTATTGCAGCTTTCTTGAATAACTGTGAAAATCTTGTGAATATATTGAGAATTCTATATAATTATATCTTAGTTTCTATGATTAAACATCAAGACAAAAAAAGTTAGGGAGGTAAGGATTTAATGGCTTATACTTCTATAATGCTTGCTGTCCATCACAGAAAATAGTCAAGACAGGAACTCAAACAGGGCGGGAGCCTGGAGGCAGAAGTTGATGTACAGGCCATAGTTGGGTGTTACTTACTATGTCACCACCCACAATGGCCATCAAACACTAAGAAAAATGTCCTGGAAGGAACCGAGACAGGGAGGAGGGAGGGCAAGAAGGCATAGCGGGTGATGTTGGGTTACTCTGTGTATTCCGGTTGCATTATTAATGTTCTCAAGGGATGGAATGGTGCAGACTTTGTATGTTTAGTGACAATTATATCTTATCAATTGGATTCTAAGATTGTGTGTTGTTCTTTTACATGAGGTTTGAGTGGTAGGAAAGTGTGTGGCTTGGATGTTTCCATGAAATATCTGAGATATCTTGGGCACAAGGTGTGGACCTAGTAATAAAAGACAACCCAATTCTTTTATTTTTTATATTTTTACAACAACAGATGGTGAACCAAAGGGTGTGCAAGAATCCACTAGTAATCCTAAGAGTTGAGAGAAAGTTTTTATTTTTCTAAGTAAAGGAGGCCTGCACCATCTTTAAGTCATGTGATATTTTAGCTTGGGAATTCAAACCAAGAAACTGAAGCCACCTGGGCTAGCAGGCTGTGTCCCCTGCTGTGTGATAAATAATGTAGCTCAGAGTTAGAGATTAAAAGCTGCTTTTAAAAGTTGTTTTGAAAGTCTTTCAGGATTCTCATATTCTTTTTAACGTGGGCTCCATGGGAATTTTGAGTTTGAAATCCTAGTTAGACAAGCTGCTTCTTAATTACAGGTATTATTAAAGGTGATTAGTTTGTTTTTAGAAAAAAAGAAGAAGTAAAAAGTTACCTGAATCAGGTGGGGATTTTTTCATCCACCGGTTCAGAACTTAGGAAAAAATTAGTCACTATGTCAAGTAGAAAGTTGTGATAAAATATCTGTAACACTTCAGGGAGAGTGAATGCAGGTATATATTATAAATTATTAAGGTTAAATAAAAATCTGTGGCTCATGGCTCTGGGCTAAAGATTCTGAGTTTTAACAGATTGAGATATTTTAAAGGCAAAGTCCTGGTTTGATCTGGTTCAGAACTTAGATAGGGAGAAAAATTGGTCACTAACTCCTGTGTTAAATGTTGTAACACTACTGGGAAGAGTGAATGCAGACATATTTGGTTTGATTTTGTGAATTACCAGGTTGAGATATTTGGGCTAAAGTCCTGGTTTGATATGTTGCTTATTGATATTGAAATTGTTAAAAAGTATTAAAGGCCCTGCTAAAAGCTCGTTGATGCGGCTAAGCGAGGTTTGTAGTTACTGATATTTACCACAACAGAAGCTCAAAGTCTTTGCGTGGGCTCCACAGGAAATTTTGGTTCATTTCTGATATCATAGAGTACAAAAGCCCTATCAGGCTCATTATTTAACTTTTTTAAAAAATGTTTAAATCTTCATAATGGGTGTATTTGAGTTTTGTGGTTATATTATTACTCTGGGAGAGAGTACGAATGCAAGCCTTTCTCGTTTCAGACTAAGGAACATAGTATTTTGGGAGAAGATTTTGTCTTTGTGCTTTTAAAAGTGTGATTAGGCTCTGGAAACCTCTGAGATTCATACTCATTAGATTTGATAGAGGTAGACCGCCTGAAAAATTTATTCAGGAGAATCAAACAAAAAGATATCTCGATTCTAAACTTTTGTCTTGAGAGTTGTATTTTACAGAGTGTGCCTACTTGGATTCCTGGTCTCAAGGACTTTCAGCTGGGTCCAGTCAGGACACATCGGCTACAGCATTTGCTTCATTCTTCCTACCCCCTACCCCCAAGGACATCTTGACACCCATGTATAGCTTGAAGAAGTTATAGAGGAGTCGTTGCCCCAATTTCCCGGACTTTGAGGGGCTGAAAGTGGTTATTCTAAAGTTGTTTTTATGAGGAATTTAAGAGGGAGGAATTAGCTAGATTGAGTTATACAGTTGTAATCTCATTTATTAACTAAGCTGAAATCATCTTTGCTTTGATACAGAATTTATTTGTTAGAAGTTTAAAAGTACAAGGTTTAGAGCCAGTCCTTCTAATGATGTCATTAAAACTTCTGAGTTGATTACATCTGTGAGTTAAGGGCCAACTAGCAAATTCACAGCTCTGACTTTGTGAGAGTACTTTCAAGACAATATTAAGATATGAAGACAACAGTCCAAATTTTCTTAGATAGATAGATGGTTTTCAAAATGTCAGAAATCCACAAAATTTGAGATTTAAAGTTATTTATCTTTTGTTGAGACATATCTGCTCCTAACAGTTCCCCTTTGGTGGATTTAACTAAGATTTTGAACATCTCTACATCCAGGTGAGTCAATACTTTGTGGCTAGGCAGCCACTGGACAAAACTGCCTGTTTCATCTGCAAAAACTGTCCAGAAAAGGACAAATTATGCAATTGTTGATGATGCCCTGAAGACAGGGTGATCAGCCCTTCAAAATCTGCATTTCAAAGTCTGTCAAAGTTGATTTTTTGGAGCCCAAAGGCTGAAGACTTGTGCTTTCACATGTTGCTAACAGGGGACTGTGATGGTAGAGATTTGTCTCTACTAACCTCTCATTCTACACGAACCATATTGAAGGCTTCCTATGTGTATCGATGTTTGGTCATTCTCAGATTTTCTGACGGGGTTGAAGTCTAATTATAATTTCATAGCCTATCAGGCTGTATATTCTAGTAATACACATTTTATTATAGTTATCATGGTATACAAGCTAGCCAAGAATATAATATATAGATTTTAAGCCTTTTCTTAAGCTGGAATGAATAACTAAATCTTCATGTCTACATTGATATATAATGGACTGGGTGTTTGAGTCTATTACATACTTTATAAATTGTAGAATGGTAATAAGGTAGCCTCAGATTTTATATATAAGTGAAAAGGCTTTTAACTGAATAAAGAAATGTTGTGCTTTGCTGAAGTTACTCTCATATTTTGATCTGAATTCCACTGCCCCAGGACGGCTGCCCTGATCCGCCTTACTCGTTGGCTTCACCAGAACCACCTCCCCATTGTTTGAAACACCTGGGCAACAAGGCAGGTCATTATCGATAGATTACCTTGGGTATTTCAAACCTTGGAAAGATTTCTTCTAGGATCTTCTTGGCTACCACATTGGCTGTCTTAGTTCTTGTGGGAAAAGCTTCCACCCAGCCTGAAAAGGTGTCTACAAAAACTAGCAAGTACTTGTTACCATATTTGGCTGGCTTAATTTCTGTAAAATCAACTTCCCAATAAGCTCCCAGTTGATCACCCTGGAGCCTCTTTCCAGAAGTATTTTTAGAGCGCCCTGCAATTGTCAAAGCACAAGCCTTGCAGCTTCTGACTACTTCATCCACCAGGTCCAAGAGCCCTATCACATAGTAATCAGAAGATCTCACTATATCTTTTAATTTTTTGTCCCCAAGTGAGTTAGATAGTGCAGATTAACAACATATTTGTGCCCCTCCTTCTGAGGGAGAATCAGTCTGCCACCTTCTGTTTCAGCCACCCCATAAGGGGTAAATCCTTGTGCCAGGCCTAATTTGTCCATTATTTGATAATCTTCAGGGGTGTATCTAAAGCTGGTTTCCCTGGTATCACAATAATCTTTAGACTCTTTGACTGCCAGAATCATTGCACCTTGGGCTGCCTGTTGGGCAGTAAGATCTGCCATCTGATTCCCTTTTGCTACAGTATCTCGAGTCCCTTCTGCCATCCTTAGAGCTTGTATCAAAGCCACAAGTTCAGCTTTCTGGGCTGATGTCCCTTCAGGGAGGCTGCTGGCCCAGATCACTTGCTTCCCGTCCACCACTGCTGCCCCTGCCTTCCGCTTACCTTCGACCACGAAACTACTGCCATCTTTGTTCCAGCTCGGACCCCCAGGCCACGGTTGATCCTTTAGATCATGTCTAATACCAGTCTCTTCTGCCAGGATGTCAGCGCAGTGATGAATAGGTGAAGAGTCATCAGTCTCAGGCAGGAAAGTAGCGGGGTTGAGGATAGCAGGGGGATGAAAAGTCATTCGTTCAGTCAACAGAAGGCTCTGGTAGTGTGTCATACGAGCGTTGGTCATCCATCTGTCAGGGGGCTGCCGGATAATGCTTTCAAGTGCGTGTGGTGCCTATAGTTGTTGCTGTCCCAAGGGGTGAGCCTTGTTGGCATCTTTAACAAGCAGGGACTCTGTTTGGCAATAAGCTTTCAGGCAAGAGGGCCACCCACACCTAGCAACAGGGTCTAATTTCTTGGATAAGTAAGCCACTGGTCTTTCAAAGGTCCCAAAGTCTGAGTGGACCCTCTGGCAACTCTCTCATCCCACATAGAGTAAAGGGCTGGTTAAGTCAGGCAGGGCTAAGGCTGGGCCATCAGTAGGGCCCTCTTGATTTCCTCAAAAGCTCGCTGGTGGTCTGGGGTCCACACAAACGCCCCCCTTCTTTAGTTAGAGGGTACAATGGGGCAGCCAAGGTCGCAAACCCTGGTATCCATAGCCTACAGAAGCCAGCAGTGCCCAAGAATTCTCTTACTTGTCTCGGTGTAGTTGGGGTGGGGATCTGGGTTACAATCCTTTTCCTGACCTCCGTTAGCCACCGCTTTCCGTCTCGGAGGGTGTATCCCAAGTAAGTAACCTCAGTCTGACATAGTTGAGCCTTTTTAGCTGAGGCTTGGTAGCCGAACTCACCTAATTCTGTCAATAATTTTTCGGTCCCTTGTCTGCACTCAAGTTCAGTGGTCACGGCAAGAAGTAAATCATCAACATATTGAAACAGAGTTACCTAAGGGTTCTCAGCTCTGAAGGGGGGGCCCAAATTCGGTGGATGCTTCATCAAAAAAAGTGGGAGAATTTTTTGAACTCTTGGGGCAACCTGGTCCAAGTCAGTTGACCTACCAGTCAGTGTCTGGATCTCTCCATTGAAGGCAAAAAATAGATTGACTGGAATGATGTAACCTTAGACAAAAGAAAGCATCTTTTAAGTCTAAGACAGAGTACCATTTCCTGTCTGGTGGAAGTGAGCTGAGGAGGTTGTAAGGGTTGGGAACAGTTGGGTATAGGTCTTGGACCCTCCTGTTAACTTCCCTCAGATCTTGTACTGGTCTGTAGTCGTGAGTGCCAGGCTTTTTAACTGGCAGCAACGAAGTGTTCCAGGGAGATTGACAAGGTACTAAAATACCTTGTCATAAGAGTCTCTGAATATGGGGTCTAATTCCTTCTCTGGCCTCCTGGCTCATCGGGTATTGACGTACTCCTATGGGGGTGGCATTGGTATTTAGCCCCACCACTCTTGGGGGAACTCTCACTGCCATTCCCATACCTCCAGTCTCTGTCCATGCCTTAGGACATGCCGTCAACCAGCCCTTTATGTCAGGGTGCTTTTCCTGACTTGGAAGCTCATGTAGTCGATATTCTTCTTCAGCTTCAGGGCCAACACCATGGGTTGGGAGTCTCATATCACCTCTGGCCCATTTGAGTAAATTGGCCTGAGCCTTCAATTTCATTGTGATCTCTCTCCTAGCAAGGCGTGGGACACTCAGGAATAACCAGGAAGGAATGAGTTACCTGTCCCTCCCCAAGATCTACTGATTACTTAAAGGTGGTCCCCGGATGTGTTTCTGTCCAGTGCCCCAATTACTATATATATATTTTAACTTCCCTAACGATTTGCTTCAATACAGAATACTCCAGCTCCTGTCTGAAAAGAAAAAAATCCTTAGGGTCCCCTCACAGTTGGGCGGGTTACCCTAGGAGGTCCGAGCCCGTCTCCCTAATTTGTATCCTTCATCTGAGCCCAGTAGCTTTGAGGCCTTCCCCTTCTTCTTTGGGCACTCCTTGCCCAGTGTCACTCTCTTTGCAATAGGCACATTGGTCTTTATCCATGGTGTACCTCTGTCCTTCTTTATTCATTCTTGGTCTTCTGTTACCCAGGTTCCCTATCTGTCTAGGTCCTGTCTTTTCCTTTTCCCTTATTACTGTGGCCAAGATTCTAGTCAAATTTCTTTCTTGTATATGATCCCTCTGGTCCTCTCTTTCCTCTGCCTCACGCCTCTCTCTCTCTTCTCTTCCTCTGTCTCTTGCTTATGAAACACTTTCTCTGCCTCTTTAACTAAATCCCTTAAGCTATAATCCTGCAGCCCTTCTAACCGCTATAACTTTTTCTTTATGTCTGGCGCTGACTGCCTTATAAAGGCCATAGCCACTGCAGCTTGTTGACCCTCAGAGGTAGGGTCAAAGGGAGTATAACGTCTGTAAGCCTCCATTAAATGCTCTAGAAACACAGATGGTGGTTCAACAGGCCCCTGAAGAACCTCTCTTACCTTTGCCAAATTGGTGGGGCATCTAGTAGCCCCTTTGAGACCTGCCACGAGAGCCTGGCGGTAGACGGTCAGCCGCTTCCTACCTGCCGCTGTGTTGTAGTCCCAATCAGGCCGGTTGAGGGGAAACCCAGCATTTATTTCATTAGGGAGATTAGTTGGTGCCCCATTCGTCCCGGGAACGTTCTTCCGGGCCTCCAACAGGACCCTCTCTTTTTCTTCAGTAGTGAAGAGAACCTGCAAAAGCTGCCGAACATCATCCCATGTGGGTTGGTGGGAAAACATCAAGGACTCTACTAATCCTATCAGGCTAGATGGATTTTCTGAAAAGGAAGGGTGATTAGTTTTCCAATTATAAAGGTCTGCAGAGGAAAATGGCCAATACTCGAGGGGTTGAAGGTAGGGTGGGTCCACCGGAGGCCCATAAACGCTCAGCGGCAGTGTCACTGTCAAATCTGGTCCTCCGGGACCCTGTGCTGGACTCTGAGCGCACCAGCTTCCGGTGTTTGCTGCAGGCCCCCCTTCTGTGCCGCCGCCGGCTCCGGGATCAGGCATCTGAGGCATCGGGTAAGGGGGTGGTGGAGGGCTCAGCCATTCTAGGGGCTCCTCAATCTCGGGTAGATTTTAGGAGGAGTGAAGGTTGTTTCGGCCCGAACTCTCAGGCTTTGGAGCTTCTGGTTTTGGTCCATGCTCCGCCACTCCTCGGAGAGCCAGGGCTCAGGAGCCTGGCTTCCATTTGTGCACCCAGGGCTTAACCCAAGGTGGGGAGGTTCTGAACCAAATTTTGCCAGACAGTAATGCATGGTTGTTGATCAGGATGAGATCCTGGTCCCTCCTGAAAGACAATAGCTTTAACTTCAGAAATGATAATCAAGTCAAAGGTGCTTTCTGGTGGCCAGCCAACATCAAGTGTTGGCCAGTCCGAGGAACAAAATGTCTGCCACCGTCCTATCTTAATCTCAACTGCCAAACTGTGTGCCCTGGCCCTAACCTCAGTACAGTGATCTAAAGTCAAACTCAAAGGAGTCGTCACAGTCTGTCCCATCATCAGAGTCACAAGTAACACAAAACAGAAACCTTAGACACAGACAAGAACTGACAGATGTCTATCTTTACCAAGACAGACAGGACCACTCTGAAAATGCAGATGGCTGGGAGGGTGTACAGACTTCTCCAACCCAGGAGAACTGCAGAATTACTGTGTCCTCACCGGTACCCAGACAGGAATCTCCCAGGCATCCCTGGGGTTCCACCAGACCTTCTGGGACGTCTCCCAGGGCAGCACAATCGGTGAACCCCTGGCACGTCTACCGCTCACACTCGCGTCTCTCCTGAGACACAAGCCTCCCTCCCAGTCCAAGACGGGAGCGACTGCAAAACCAGAACTCCAGAATTCGTGAGCAAATACAGACCCAGAGTAGCAAATACAGACTCAAAGTTTAGCCGGCACAAACACAAAGACACAGACAATATCTCACTTCCAAGTAGGTCTCTGGAGACGAGGGTGGTCGTTCATCCCGGACGAGCCCCCAAATGAAAGACCTCTGGAGCAGGGAGACTCACGCTCAAGTCTCGGGATGATACGACCCCCCAAGAACTCACGTGAGACTGTCCTTGCTGTAATCACACGAGGTTTATTAACGGGAACCAGTGCACTGGGGTCAAGACTTGTATCCCACGCAGGGGCATTGGAGTTCGACAATCAGTAACTAAGACAAGGGGAATTTAAAGGAAGAAACCTCAACCCAAGCGGGTAGGGAGGGCATCATTGGAAAATGTCGAGAATACCAGTGAAAAATCACAAGGAGGAGCTTCCTGCTTCTCAAGATTGTTTAACTTTATGGTCCATCAGTTCCTGGGAGAAGCTTCCTGCTTCTCAAGATTGTTTAACTTTATGGCCTATCAGTTCCTGGGAGAAGCTTCCTGCTTCTAAAGATTATTCTCTAAGATTTTAATCTAACTTTATGGTCAGCTAGTACAGGTAGAGGGCAGGGTCTGGAATTTGAGGTATTTAGGGCTTTTTTAAACTTCTGACTTCTTAGCTGCATTTTTTATTCTTTCATCTCAACTCTCAGGATTACTAGTAGATTCTTGCCCATCACCTTGACTCGCCATCTGTTGTTGTAAAAATATAAAAATAAGAAAGTATGGTTGTCTTTTTCCCGCTAGGTCCGCATAGCGGTGCCCCAAGATATCTGCTAGGTATCTTGGTGGGAACACATCCCAGCGGCGCAGTTTCCTACACTCAAACCTTCACATAAAAGAACACACAACACAATAATCTTTGACCCAATTGATAAGATATAATTGCCCACTTAAACATACAAAGCCCGGTACCATCCATCCCTTAGGAACATTGATAACAACCTGTAAATACACAGACCAGAATCTTAACATCACCTGCCATGGCTTCTCCCCTCCCTCCATCTCTGTCACAAAAATTATTTCAAACAGTCCAAACAATTTTCATGTTGTGCTATATATATACTGCTGGCCACAAGAGAGTGAAAATCAGGTGTAAAATCCAGAAAAGAAATACTTTAAATAGTTTCAGTTTTTCCAGAAAAGTTAGAAGTGACGTTTAGTTTATGAAATCATGCTTTGTAAAGACATTTAAAAAAAAGACAATTAAAAAAAACCAAGTTCTTTTTGCATTAGGGCAAATAGGAAAGATGCCTTGAGAGGACATAAGAACTTGACCAGTCCCCACCAATCACAGGTTTCAAAGTATAGTAGAGTAAATGCTGATCACAAAGAAAATTGATTCCCTAGGATATATTTCAGTATGTTCAGCCGCCCAGGCACTCTTATGCAAATACAGTGCTATGCAAAAGAGGTCCAGTTACAGCTCAAGTTGACAGTAGACTGTGATGTCTAACATGTGAAGCTCATTTTGCAAATATGCCAAATGAAAAATGTATAAAGTCATGGATACATCCAAAAAGATTTCAGAGAAGGGCCAGGATTTGAAACTTTAGATCATAAGTGACAGGGATCTGATGTTTTCAGGTGGTTACTTCAGAGATTTATATGTGAAGCTAGGAGGGTGAAGTGAAGATTCAGTAAGAACTCCAGGTTGTTGAAGATAGTAGGAATAAGAAATTTTCTGTTAAGAAAAGCCAAAAGCAGCAGGAAAAGCCAGCACACGGGAGAATCCATGAAGCTGTGAAAAGTCATAGGCAGAATTTGGACCCCTATTGACTTGTATAGTATCACAACACATATTCTTTATATCAGGCATGAAACTCCAGGATATAGCACTTTCCAGTCTGGGTTCTCATTTTCTTTAGGTCCAATTATTTTTTACTCTTATCATATTTGTTCATTTTAGATGATAATATTTGTTTTGTGACTTTTTTTTAAGATGCACATGGTCTTTGTTGTGATTTCACAAGGACATACAATTAAGACATTTTTGCATATTGGGGATATTTAGGATATTAAATTTTGACTTTTAGGACTTTGGGAAATACAGTAGTTTATTCTGTATCATTAAATTGTCATAAGCCTTCTGAGATCAGAAACAGAACATTGTATTTTCTTTTGCTTTAATTCAGTATATGTTTTTAGTTTGGGAGGAAAAATTGAAAGTGATAACCAGTTGAAAGGACTGCAGAGAGAGGCCCAGGAATACCCAGTGTGTACTACATAAGCTTATACTTAAATGTAAGTATAAATTAAAACTTAGTATAATAAATGTGTTAAAATTAACAAGTAGAATGTGAGATGATAATATTTTTGAAGGAGAGTGAGCAAAGTGGTCTCAAAGAAGCCTTACCATTTTCTTTTGCAATGATTAGTAACAACTTTTTAAACATACAGCATTCAAATTTTCCAGCTTCCAAATACCTTTTTATTTCATCATTTAGTGTCAAATAGCAACCACATATATTCTAAATATCAATTTGTAGATGAACAGAAATAGAAATGTCATATTGTAGACTGTTTATTGGCTCAAACAGTAGATTGTCTCCCTTTGCAGTCCCCACAGGAATATTGTTAGAATCAGGGATAATGAGAATCCCATGAGGTGGCATAAGCAAGACTATTCCCCCTCTGTGGCAGTGTGTGTCCCACATCCTCTGCATGTTAGCACTCATCCCCCAGACTCCCTGTGTGACAGACCAGATGGGATGAGGGTGGCCATCCCTATATCTCATCACTCTTTTGGGTTTTTACATGAAAATAATTATGTTTCTCCAGGTTTAGCCTCTTACTTGAGTGTAGAAAAGATTTTGTATCTTAGATTTTTAATCTGATGCTTTCCTTCCCCCCCCGACTATTGTTTTTAATTATTTTATTTATTTACATTTCTTTATACCAGAGGGCTGTGAGGTGAGAGTCTCTCAGGACTCAAAGATCTTAGATGAAATTCCCAACAGTGGGGAGAAGGGACTTATAGAATCTACCTCTAGCAGAAATATGGGGCATCAAGTTAGGGATGGGGTTCCATTCAACAGTCAAAACTAAGGCCCAGAATTGTTCCTATCTAAAAGAACTGCAGGGTCAGAAATGGAGAAGAGGCTGAGGGAAAGGATGTGCAGTGATGGGACAAAATTTGGATCCATTTCAAGGGGAGGCTCCAAGGCCTGACACTTACTGATGCTATGTTGTGCTTACAGACAGGAGCCTAGCATGGCTGTCCTCTGAGAGGCCTAACAGCAGCTGACACAGTTGCAGATACTTACACACAAACATTGGACTGAAACGAGGGAACACTGTGGTTGAATTAAAAAGGCAGAAAGAAGCTGAGGTGGGAGACCCCATAGGAAGACCATCAGTCTCAACTAACCTGGATCTCTGAGACCTCTCAGACGCTCAGGCAGCATACATGAGCTGGACTGAAGCCCCTGACACATATACAGCAGAGGACTGCCTAGTCTGACATCAATGAGAGAAAATGTGCCTAACCCTGGAGGGACTGTAGGCCCCAGGAGTTGGGAGGTTTGGTGTGGGTGGGGTGGGGTGGGGTGGGGTGGGGGCATTCTCTTGGAGGCATGGGGGAGGGAATAGAATGAGAGGACTGTGGGAGGGCCGAGTGATAGGTGGGTTAGGACTGGACTCTAAAAAAAAGAAAATAATAATAATAATAATAATAATAATAATAATAATAATAATAATAATAATATAAGAAACATTATATTTTGAAGGTGGAATAACCCCACACCATCCTGTGCTCAGTACCTTATCTCTGGTTAAGTTATTTTCAGAGGTAATTGAAAATTTTGGAGGCTTTCTAAAAGGTATAGGTCATCGGCCTCATTTTTGAAGACTATACTTAGTTTATCTATCTAGTGCTCTCTATGTCTTCGGTTGATAATGAGGTACCCTGGGCTGTTTCAAATAATTGCACCAACATGATTTTTTTTTAGCCATAGGTACAAAATCAATGTAAACAACTTCAGACTTGAACTTCTAAATTCAGAAGCCAATCAGTTTGCTTATGGCAGGTATTAGACTAACCACATATATAAATCAGCATTCATTTTTAGGCTTAGAAATTTACCACCATTAAAATGGATATATCATAAAAGTCACACTTTTAATACTTTTGACCTTGTAATTCAATTTAATTAAGTATGTTTACAATGTCATATTGCCAGAAGCAAGATCTGATTTTAGATATTATCCCCAAAGAAAACAATTACCAACTAAGCAGTTATTTTCCATTCTCACTTATAATAGATTCTGGCAATATGTTTTATGTTTGTGTGGATTTCTAACTTATGGATATGATAGAAAATATATAGCATTTTCACATGGCTTCTTTCACTTTGCACAATATTTTTAAAATTCATCCATAGTATGCCATATATAGGGATTTCATTCCTTTCTCAGCTAAAAAAATATAATCTCTAGTATATGGATATATCATATTTTACTTATTCACCCATGCGTTAAAAGTCACATTAGTTTTATCTACATTTTAAGCATTATAAGCCAATGTTCTGAGGATTTTTATATTCACATTTCTATAATTACTTCGCTATCATGTGTTATTTCTGTTTTCATTAGTTCTTACATGTCTCACTATATCACTAAGGCTTGACAGAAAATTTTGAATATTCTGCTCTGCATCCAGAGAACTGTGATTATAACCATGTGCCACCAAGACTGGGAATAATAATTTCTTTTAAATACTTTCAGATATAGAAGCAGAGAATGGAATTACTGGGTCATATAGTAATTACAGGTTTAACTTGATTACTGTCAAACTACTTTTCACAGCTGTACCATTTTACATGCCCACTAGCAATGTGCAGGCATTGGCATTTAATGACAATGTCATACCAAAACAGTTAAAATATAGGCAAAATATCAAGTATAATTGCTGTTCCATTGTACTCAATGTAAACTTAATTAGATCATATAGACTAAAACATTGAGGATCATAATGCATTATCTAGAAATTCCTATGAACAAAAAAGTAGATGGTATGTCCTCAGTGATAAGTGGATATTAGCCCAAAAGCTCGAATTATCCATGATACAATCCACAGACCACATGAAGCTCTAGAAGGACAACCAAAGTACGGATGCTTCCAGTCCTCCAGAAAAGGGGGAACAAAAATATTCATAGGAGAAAATATGGAGACAAAGTTTGGAGCAGAGACTGAAGGAATGGCCAATCAGAGCCTGCCCCACCTGGGGATCCAGCCCATATACATACAACCACCGAATCCAGTCAATATTACTTATGTCAAGAAGTGCATGTTGACCGGAGCCAAATAGCTGTCTCCTGAGAGGCTCCAGCAGAGCATGAAATATACAGAGGTGAATACCTCTAAAGTGATAATGGGGTCCCCATTCAAGGATTAGAGAAAGGACTGAAGGAGCCAAACGGGGTTTACAACCCCATAAGAACAATGCCAACCAACCAGAGCTCCCAGGGTCTAAACCACCATCCAAAGAGTATACATGGACAGACCCATGGCCCAAGCTGCATATGTAGCAGAGAATGGTTTTGTTGGGCACCAATAGGAGGAAAAGCCCTTGGTCCTGCTAAGGCTGGACCCTCCACTGTAGAGGAATGTCAGGCTGGGGAGGCAGGAACAGGTGGGTGGTTGGGTGGGGTAACACCCTCACAGAAGAATGGGGGTGGGGGTATGGCATAGGTGGTTTATGGATGGGAACCCAGGAAAGGGAATATCATTTGAAATGTAAATAAATAAATATCCAATAAAAAAAACGAGAAAAAAGAAACTTATTTTGCAGTAATAAAGAAATTATTTATATGATAATATTCCCAAAAGAGCTATGGACTATTTAATAAAACTCTAGTAACTGTCATGTGAAACTTCCTCTACAGTTAGTCATTGGCCTTAGGTGGGGGAAACTAAAATAAAACTCCACTTTGTTATAACAACATAATTTTTTTTACTATGTTCTACATCACACATTTATATCCACTGTAAGTGTAGCTATTGCACTTCATCAAAACAGTTTGTCTTTACAACAAATGAAGGTCCTCAAAATAATCACAATTGGATATAATGCAAGGAAAAGCAGGTCATGGGAAGCTCAACTCTTATGTAAATATTCTTATCACGGACCTGGCATCTACGGCTCAGGGAAAATGGCAAAGACAGAATAGAATTATCTTAAATGCCAGAATACCAGGAAGTCTTCTATTAATCAGGTTCTTGTAGAAATGGCTACAGAATATTATCTTTAAAACATGCTGACCTTGAAATAGGTAAATGTCATGAGATCACTCTCCTTGACAATAAATATGGAAAATTTATGACTTTGAGTAGGAGAGATTATCTTAGTTGCTTTTCCATTCCTATGAAGAGACACCATGACTACGGCATTAAATGAAAGCATTTCAGTAAAGGCATAATTACAGTTTCAGAAGGAAATTCCATGACCATCATGGCATTAAAATGGCAGCGAGCAAGTAAACAGTCCTAGAGCAGCAGCTGAGAACTAGATACTGATCCACATGTAGGAGGTAGAAAATGAGGCTTGGTCTGGCAAAGGCCTTTCAAATTTCAAATTTCAAATCTCTCCCTACACATTAACACACCTCTGCTAACAAGGCCACTAATCATCCTCCTTCCTTAATAGTCCACCAACTGAAAAGCAAACTGTCAAATATATGAGTTTATGATGGCCATTATTCTTCTACTTTGTGGCCCCTATAGGCTTATAGTGATATGAAAATGCAAGTTGCATTCAATCTAAATTCAAAAGCCCCCCCAAATACTTCACAGTCTCAGGACTATTTAAATTTGAAAGACCAAAACCTTTTCTGAGACAGAAGGCAATCTTGTATTTGTTTTTGTTTTAATTATCTATCTATCTATCTATCTATCTATCTATCTATCTATCTATCTATCTATCTATCTATCTATCTATCTATCTATCTATCATCTATATCTATCTATCTATCTATCTATCTATCTATCTATCTATCTATCTATCTATCTATCTATCTATCTATCTATCTATCTATCTATGTATTTATTTATTTCTACAATCTGGATTTTAGTCTGATGCACCCATGACTGTCCCACATCCCATACGTTCTCCCCGCCCCATACCCTCTCTCCACAAACATGTCCTCAACACACCTACACCACCAGACCTATAAACTCCCTGGGGCCTCCAGCCTCTTGAGGGTTAGGTGCATTTTCTCTGACTGAACCTAGACTGGGCAGTCCTCTGCTGCACATGTGTTGGGGGCCTCATCTCAGCTGGTATATGCTGCCCGATTGGTGATCCGGTGTCTGAGAGATGTCAGTGGTCCAGGTTACTTGAAACTGCTGTTGCACCTACAGGGTTGCCCTCCTCCTCAGATTCCTCCTGCTTTTCCCTAATTCAACAGGAGGGGCCAGCGGCTTCTGTTCATTGGTTGGTGCACATATTTGCATCTGATTCTTTCAGAGGCTTGTTGGTTCTTTTGGAGGACAGCCATGATAGGTCCCTGTTTCTAAATGCCCCATAACCTCAGTAATGATGTCAGGTCTTGGGGCCTCCACTTGAGCTGGATCCCCTTTTCGGCCTGTCACTGGATCTTCTTTTTTTCCGGCTCTTCTTATTTTCCATCCCTGAAGTTCTCTCTCGGAAAGAAAAGAATTATGGGTCAGAACTGTGACTGTAGGATAGGAACCCCATCACTCAATTGATGCACTGTCTTTCTTCTAGAGGTGTGCTTTACAAATTTCCTCTCCTCGATGTAGGACATTTCATCTAGCCCCCCAATTTGAGGACTGAGGATATCTCACCAGTTCTCTAGTACATTCTAGGATGCGCTAAACCTCCTTATTCCCAAGGTCGCCTGTTTCCATTCTTTCTGCTGACTCTCAGGGCTTAGGTCCTTTTCTCCCACACAATACCAGATCATGTTCCCCTCATGCACCCCAATCCCCTTTTCCTCCCCTGTTCCTCCTTCCCTCCCCCCTTGTGGTTTCTTTCTTCTTCCTCCCATTGGGACTGATGCATCCTCACTTGGGCCCTTCACCTTGTTGACCTTTTTGAGTTCTGTGGACTGTATATTGAGTATTCTGTACATTTTTCGACTACTGTATACTTATTAGTGAGAACATACAATGCATGTACTTTTGAGTCTAAGTTACCTCACTCAGGATGATATTTTCTAGTTCCATCCAGTTGCCTGCAAAACTCAGGATGTCCTCATTCTTAATAGCTAAGTAGTATTCCATTGTGTAAGTGAATGACATTTTCTGTATCGAATCTTCTGTTGTGGGACATCTTGGTTATTTCCAGCTGCTGGCTATCACAAATAAGGCCACTATAAACACAGATGAAAAATGTGCCCCTGTGGCATGGTGAGTATATTCTCAAGAATGGTATTTCTGGATCTTTAGATAGGTCTATTTCCAATTTTGTGAGGAACCTCCAAATTCTTTTACAGAGTAGTTGTACCAGTTTGCAATCCCACCAGCAATGGAGGAGTATTCCTCTTCCTCCATATCCTCCCCAACATGTGTTGTCACCTGAGGTTTTGATCTTAGCCATTATGATTTGTGTAAGGTGAATTCTCAGGGTCATTTTGACTTGCATTTCTCTGATCACTAAGGACTTTGAACATTTCTTTAGTTGTTTCGAAGCAATTCGAGATTCCTCTGTTGTGAATTCTTGCTTTAGTTCTGAACCTCATTTTTGATTAGGCTGTTTGGGTATTAGCCCTCTATCAGATATGGGATTAGTGACAATTTTTCCCAATCTGTAGGATGCTGATCTTATTGACAATGTCTTTGCCTTACAGAGACTTTCCAGTTTCATGAGGTCCCATTTATCAATTCTTGATCTTAGACCATGGGCCATAGGAGTTCTATTTAGGAAATTTCCTGCCTGTTTCAATGAGATCAAGGCTCTTTCCCACTTTCTCTTCTATTAGATTCATTGTATCTGGTTTTATGTTAAGGTCCTTGATCCACTTGGACTTGAGCTTTGTACAGGGTGATAAGAATGGATCGCTTCGCATTCTTCTACATGCGGACAGCCAGTTAGACCAGCACCATTTAATGAAGTTGCTTTGTTTTTCCATTGTATAATTCTGGCTTCTTTATCAAAGATCAAGTGTGCATAAGTTTGATTTTATTTCTATGTCTTGAATTCTATTTCAGTGATCAACCTACGTGTCTCTGCACCAATACCATGCAGTTTTTACCACTATAGCTCTGTAGTAGTACTTGAGGTAAGGGATGGTGATTCTGCCAGCTGTTCTTTTATTGTTAAGAATTGTTTTCACTATTGTGGATTTTTTGCATATCTAGGTGAATCCAGATGAACTTACCCCAGAAGATCTTTTATTGTTGAGGATAGTTTTCTCTATGGGGGGTTTTTTGTTATTCCAAATGAATTTGCAAATTGCTCTTTCTAACTAACTGTATGAAGAGATGAAATGGAATTTTGATGGGGATTGCATTGAATCTGTAGAGTGCTTTTGGCAAAATGGCCATTTTTACTATATTAATCCTGCCAATACGTGAGCATGGGAGATCTTTCCATCTTCTGACATCTTCTTCAATTTCATTCTTCAGAGACCTGAAATTCTTGTCATACAGATCTTTCACTTGCTTGTTAGAGTCACATCAAGTTATTTTATAGTATTTGTGGCCATTGTGAAGGGTGTCATTGCCCTAATTTCTTTTTTTTTTTTTCTTATTCCATTTTTATTAAATCGGGCACTTCTTGTTTACATTTCAAATGATATTCCCTTTCCCGGTTCCCTGTCCATCAGCCCCCAGCTCTTCCCCCTCCCCTTCTATATGAGTGTTCCCCTCCCAATCCACTCCCAATTACTGCCGCCCAACAATCCCATACACTGGGGGGTTCAACCTTGGCAGGACCAAGGGATTCCCCTTTGACTGGTACCCCAACAAGGCTATTCACTACTACGTATGAAGTTGGAGCCCAGGGTATGTACAGTGTTTGGGTAGTGGTTTAGTTCCTGGAAGCTCTGGTTGGTTGGCATTGTTGTATTTACGGGATCTCAAGCCCCTTCAGCTCCTTCAGACCTTTCTCTACATCTTCCAATGGGGGTCCCATTGGTTCAGTGGTTTGCTGCTGGCGTTCACTTCTGTATTTGACATGTTCTGTCTGTGTCTCTCAGGAGAGATCTACATTCATTTTCTGTTAGCATGCACTTCTTAGCTTAATCCACCTTATCTAGTTTTGGTGGCTGTATATATATATGGGCCACATGTGGGGCAAGCTCTTAGTGGCTGTTCATTCAGTCTCTGATCTAAACTTTCCCTCCATATTCCCTCCTATGGACACTCTTGCTCCCCCTTTTAAGAAGGGGTAAATCATTTCCATTATGGTTATCCTTCTTCTTGAGCTTCATGTGGTCTGTGGTTTGTATCTTGGTTAATTTGAGCTTTTGGGCTAATAACCACTTATCTGTGAGTGCATACCCTGTGTGTTTTTCTGTGACTGGGTTACCTCAGGATGATATTTTCTGTATGCATTTTTTATCCATTCCTCGGTTGAAGGGCATCTGGGTTTTTCCAGCTTCTGGTTATTATAAATAAGGCTCCTATGAACATAGTGGAGCATGTATTTGTGTTGTTTGTTGGAGTATCTTTTGGGTATATGCCTAGGAGTTGGCTCCACGTGTAGTGGAATGTCCAGTTTTCAGATGGTCCTCCAGATTGATTTCCAGAGTATTTGTATCAGCTTGCAATCCCACCAACAATGGAGGAGTGTTCCTCTTTCTCCACATCCTTGCCAACATCTGTTGTAACCTGAGTTTTTTTTTTAAGCCAACAGAATGTCTGTATTAGCCAGCCCATAATTACACAAGATTGTCAGGACCCAAGTGCAGTTACAAGAATATTTATTTGTTTGTTTATTTATCTAGATTTTATATGAATGTTCTACCTACATGTACACCTATATGCAAGAAGAGGCCATTAGATCACATCACAGATAGTTGTAAACTACATTGTGGTTGCTGGAAAAGTGAACTCAGGACCTCTAGAAAAGCAGCCAGTATTCTTAACTGCTGAGCCGTCCCTCCATTCCTGCAAGTTGTACTTTGTTTTCTCCATCTTTATTAACTTGAGTATTTCTTATTTACATTTTAATTGTTATTCCCTTTCCCGGTTTCCAGGCCAACATCCCCCTAACCACTCCCCTCCTTCTATGGGTATTCCCTTCCCCATCCTCCCCCATTACGCTCTCCCCCAACAATCACGTTCACTGGGGGTTCAGTGTTGGCAGAACCAAGGGCTTCTCCTTCCACTGGTGCCCTTACTAGGCTATTCATTGCTACCTATGCAGTTGGAGCCCAGAGTCAGTCCATGTATAGTCTTTGGGTGGTGGCTTAGTCCCTGGAAGCTCTGGTTGCTTGGCATTGTTGTTCATATGGGGTCTCGAGGCCCCTTCAGCTCTTTCAGTCCTTTCTCTGATTCCTTCAGCAGGGGTCCCGTTCTCAGTTCAGTGGTTTGCTGCTGGCATTCGCCTCTGTATTTGCTGTATTCTGGCTGTGTCTCTCAGGAGAGATCTACATCTGGTTCCTGTCAGCCTGCACTTCCTTGCTTCACCCACCTTATCTAGTTTGGTGGCTGTATATGTATGGGCCACATGTCAGGCAGGCTCTGAATGGGCGTTCCTTCAGTCTCTGTAACCTGAGTTTTTATCTTAGCCATTCTGACTGGTGTGAAGTTCAATGTCAGGGTTGTTTTGATTTGCATTTCCATGATGACTAAGGATGTTGAGCATTTCTTTAGGCACTTCTCAGCCATTTGATATCCCTCAGCTGAAAATTCTTTGTTTAGCTCTGTACCCCATTTCTTAATGGGATTATTTTGCTCTCTGGAGTCTAACTTCTTGAGTTCTTTGTGTATTTTGGATATTAGACCTCTTTCAGATGTAGGATTGGTAAACATCTTTTCCCAATCTGTTGGTTGCCGTTTTGTCCTAACCACAGTGTCCTTTGCCTTACAGAAGCTTTGTAGTTTTATGAGATCCCATTTATCGATTCTTGATCTTAGAGTGTAATTCATTGGGGTGTTTTTCAGGAAATTTTCCCCAGTGCCCATGTGATCGAGACTCTTCCCTACTTTTTCTTCTATTATTTTGAGTGTATCTGGTTTGATGTGGAGGTCCTTGATCAATTTGGACTTAAGCTTTGTATAGGGCAATAAAAATGGATTGGTTTGCATTCTTCTACATGCTGACCTCCATTTGAACCAGCATCATTGTTGAAAATGCTATATTTTTTCCATTGGATGGTTTTAGCTCCTTTGTCAAAGATCAAGTGTGTGGGTTCATTTTTGGGTCTTCAATTCTATTCCACTGATCTACCTGCCTGTCTCTGAACCAATACCATGCAATTTTTATCACGATTACTCTGTAATTTAGCTTGACATCAGGAATGGTAATTCCCCAGAAATTCTTTTATTGTGGAGAATAGTTTTCGCTATCCTGGTTTTTTGCTTTTCCAAATTAATTTGAAAATTACTCTTTCTAATTCTATGAAAAATTGAGTTGGAATTTTGATGGGGATTTCTTTGAATTTGTAGATTGTTTTCTGCAAGACGGCCCTTTTTAATATTAATCCTGCCAATCCATGAACATGAGACGTCTTTCCATTTTCTGAGACATTCAATTTCTTTCTTCAGAGACTTAAAATTCTTGTCATACAAATCTTTCATTTGCTTGGTTAGAGTCGCATGGAGGTATTTTATATTACTTGGGACTGTTGTGAAGGCTATCTTTCCCCTAATTTCTTTCTCAGCCTGTTTATCCTTTGAGTAGAAGAAGGCTACTGATTTGTTTGAGTTAACTTTATACCCAGCCACTTTGCTGAAGTTGTTTATCAGTCTTAGTAGTTCTCCTGTGAAACTGTTCGGGTCAGTTAAGTATATTATCATCTGCAATAGTGGTATTTTGTCTTCTTCCTTTCCAATTTGTATTGTTTTGACCTCCTTTTATTGTCTGATTGTGAAAGGTAGAAGTTTTAAAGTTGCCCCCCTAGACAAATGTTTAGAGCAGAAGAAAGAAACTGGTCCAGCCCTGGAACTGCAATTATACCAGCTGGTTCGGCAACGCTCTCCCAGGAACTAACTGACCATAAAGTTAGATTAAAATCTTAAAGAACAATTTTGAGAAACAGGAAGCTTCTCCCAGGAACTAGCTGACCACAAAGTTAAACAGACTTGAGAAACAGGAAGCTCCTCCTTGTGATTTTTCACTGGTAGTCTCCACACTTTCCAATGACACCCTTCCTACCCACTTGAGTTGTGGTTTCTTCCTTTAAATACCTCTTCTCCCAGCTACTGGGGGTCGAACTCCTCTGCCCCTGTGTGGGATACGAGTCTCAACCCCAGTGCACGGGTTCCTATTAATAAACCTCATGTAAATTACAGCAAGGACGTTCTTACATGAGTTCTTGGGGGGGGGGGTCTCGTTATCCCGAGACTTGAGTGAGGGTCTCCCCACTCTGGGGGTTTTTCAATTGCTCTGGCTAGGACTTTGAGAACTATATTGAATAAGTAGGGAGAGAGTGGGCAGCCTTGTTTAGTCCATGATTTTAGTGGAATTACTTCAAGTTCCTCTCCATTTAGTTTAATGTTAGCTACTGGTTTGCTGTATATGGATGGCTTTCACTATGTTTAGGTATGGGCCTTGAATTCCTGATCTTCCCAGTACTTTTGTCATGAAGGGGTGTTGCATTTTGTCAAATGTTTTCTAAGCATCTAATGAAATGATCATAGTTTTTTTTTCTTTGAGTTTCATTATATAAGTGGATTAAATGGATGAATTTTCCATATATTGAACCATTCCTGCATCCCTAGGATGAAGCCTACCTGCTCATGACGGGAGATTATTTCGATGTGTTCTTGAATTTCGGTTGTGAGAATTTTATTGAGTATTTTTGCATCAATAATCATAAGGGAATTGGTCTGAAGTTCTCTTTCTTTTTTTGGGTTTTTGTGTGGTTTAGGTATAAGTGTAATTGTGGCTTCATAGAAGAAATTGGGTAATGTTCTGTCTGTTTCTATTTTGTGGGGTAGTTTGAACAGTATCGTTGTGAGGTATTCTATGAAGTTCTGATAGAATTCTGCACTAAAACCATCTGGTCCTGGCATCTTTTTGCTTGGGAGACTTTTTCACAACTGCTTCTATTTCTTTAGGAGTTATGGTTCTGTTGAGATGGGTTATCTGATCCTGATTTAACTTTGGTACCTGGTATCTGTCTAGAAAATTGTCCATTTCATCCAGGTTTTCCAGTTTTGTTGAATATTGGATTTTGTGGAAGGATCTGATGATTTTTTTGAATTCCCTCAGATTCTGTTATTATGTCTTGCCTTTCATTTCCCATTTTGCTAATTTGCGTACCTCTCTGTGCCCTCTGGTAGACTGGATAAGAGTTTATCTATAGTGTTAAATTTTTCAAAGAACCAGCACCTGTTGTTGTTGTTTTTTTTTTTTTATTATTCTTTGTATAATTCTTTTTGTTTCTACTTGGTTGATTTTAGACCTTAGTATTATTATTTCCTGCAATATTCTCCTTTTGAGTGTATCTGCTTTTTTTTGTTTTAGAGCTTTTAGGTATGCTGTCAAGCTGCTAGTATGTACTCTTTCCAGTTTCTTCTTGGAGGCAACCAGAGCTACGGATTTTCTCTTAGCACTGCTTCCATTGTATCCCGTAAGTTTGGGTATGTTGTGCCTTCATTTTCATTAAATTCTAAAATGTCTTTAATTTCTTCCTTGACCAAGTTATCACTGAATAGAGCATTGTTGAACTTCCATGTGTATGTGGGCTTTCTCTTTTTTGTTTTTTTTAATAAATCTGTGGTGATCTGATAGCATGCAGATCTATTTCAATCTTTTTGTATCTGTTGCGGCCTGTTTTCTGACAGATTATATGGTCAATTTTGGAGAAAATTTTACCATGAGGTGCTGAGAAAGAGATATATTATTTTGTTTTAGGATGAAATGTTCTATAAATGTTTAAGACCGCTTTGTTCCTACTTCTATTAGTTTCTTTATGTCTCTGTTTAGTTTCTATTTACATGTTATGTCCATTGATGAGAATGGGGTGCTGAAATCTCTTACTATTATTGTGTGAGGTACCATGTGTGATTTGAGCTTATTAAGGTTTCTTTTATGAATGTAAGTGCCTTTACATTTGGAGAATAGATATTCAGATTTGAGAGTTCATCCTGGTAGATTTTCCCTTTGATGTATAAGAAATATCTGAATTTATCTTTTTTGATAACTTTGGGTTGAAAGTTGATTTTATTTGATATTAGAATGGCAACTCAGCTTGTTTCTTTGGACCATTTGCTTGGAATTTTTTCCAGCATTTGACTCTGATATAATGTATTTTTTTGTCACTGAAGTGTTCTTCCTGTATGCAGCAAAATGTTGGATCCTCTTTATGTATCCAGTTTGTTAGTCTATGCCTTTTTATTGGGGAATTGATTCCACTGATGTTAAAAAACATATTAAGTAATAGAGATTGTTGTTTCCTGCTAATTTGTGTTGTTGTTTCTGTTGGAATTATGTTTGTGTGTCTCTTCTTTTGGTTTTGTTGCAAGAAGATTAGTTTCTTGCTTTTTCTAAGGTGTAGTTTCCCTCTTTCTGATGGAGTTTTCCATCTATTATTCTTTGTAGGTCTAGATTTGTGGAAAGATATTGTGTGAACTTGGTTTGGTTATGGAATATCTTGGTTTCTCCATCTATGTTAATTGAGATTTTTACTGAATGCAGTAACCTGGGATGGCATTTGTGTTCTCTTAGGGTTTGTATGACATCTGTCCAGGATCTTCTGGCTTTCATAGTCTATGGTGAGAAGTCTGGCATAATTCTGATAGCTCTGCCTTTATATGTTACTTCACCTTTTCCCTTGTTGCTTTTAATATTCCTTCTTTGTTTTGTGTATTTGTTGTTTTGACTATTATGTGGTGGGATGAAATTCTTTTCTGGTCCACTCTATTTGGAATTCTGTAGGCTTCTTATATGTTCATGAACATCTCTTTCTTTAGGTTATGGAAGTTTTCGTCTATGATTTATTGAAGAATTTACTGGCCCTTTAAGTTTGAAATCTTTGCTCTCTTCTATACTTATTATTCTTAGTTTTCTCTTCTTGATGTGTCCTGGATTTCCTTGATGTTTTGGTTTAGAAGCTTTTTGCATGTTATATTTTCTTTAAAGGTTGTGCCCATGTTTTCTTTAGGTATCTTCGCACCTAGATTCTCTCTTATATTCTGTTGATATATAGTCTATGAATCCTGATCTCTTTCTTTGGTTTTCTATCTCCAAGGTTACCTCCCTTTGTGATTTCTTTATTGTTTTTATTTCTTCTTTTAGATCCCAGATGATTTTGTTCATTTCCTTCAATGGTTTATTTGTGTTTTCCTGAATTTTTTTACAGGACTTTTGTGATTCCTCTTTAACAGCTTTTATTTCTTTAGCTGTATTGTCCTGTATTTCTTTAAGGGAATTATTTATGTCCTTCTTAAAGTCCTCTATCATCAACATGAGATATGATTTTATATTTAAATCTCGCTTTTCTTGTGTGTTTGGATATCCAGTATTTGCTTTGATGGGAGAACTGGGCTCTGATGATGCCAAGTAATCTTGGTTTCTGTTGCTTAGGTTCCTGTGCTTACCTCTGGCCATCAGGTTATATCTGGTGTTAGCTGGTTTTGCTGTCTCTAACAGTGGCTTGTCCCTCCTGTAATCCTGTTTGTCATCACTGCTGGAGACAGGCTTTCTGTGTCAGCTCTGGATGAAGGCAGAAAGCAGAAGGGTTCTGATCATGACTTCTCCTGGGTTTGTGTGTCCTGAGGGCTCCAGGCATGTTCTTTGGATCAGAAGATTTGGCCTTACCTCTGATCTCAGATGTTTCAGTGGTCCTTGTGACTGGCTTCCATCTCTGGGTGCAGGCAGAGACCAGAAGGATCCTCGCCCTGACTGCTCCTAGGTTCTTATGTCCAGATGGGTTTTGTCAGGTTCCTCTTGGTCCAGATATATGAGTAGGAGTAGTGGTCTCCCCTGAGCTATCAGAATTTTCTACACTTCTAAGAGTACAGCTCTCTCCCTCATGGGATTTGGGTACAGAGAGGTGTGAGACCAGGTCAGCTCCAGGTGCAGGCAGAAACTGGAAGGGTCCTGTTCCAGACTGCCCCTGGGTTTGTGTGTCCTGAGTGCTAGCGGTGGGTCCCTTGGAGCAGAAATGTTGTTCTTACCTCTGCTCTCAGGTGTGTCAGCACTCCTGGCAACTGGCTGCCAGCTCTGGGCACAGACAGAGCCTGGAAGGATCTTCTCAGAGAATTAAAGTGAGTTTTTATCATAAACATCTTTCACTTGTTTGGTTTGAGTTACTCAAAGATGTTTTGTATTGTCTGTGGCTATTGTGAAGGGAGTTGTTTCCTTAATTTCTTTCTTAGCCTGTTTCATTTGTATAAAGGTAGGCTGTTGATTTATTTAGTTAATTTTATTTCTTGCCACTTTACTGAAGTTGTTTATTAGCTGGAGAAGTCCTTTGGTAGAACACTTTTTGGGGATGCTTATGTATATTATCATACTATCTTCTTTAATTCTTTAATTCTTCGTTGCCAATTTGTATCCCCTTGATATGTGTTTGTTGTCTTATTGTTCTAGGTCGCACTTCTTGTACTGTATTGAATAGGTAGGGTGAGAGTAGGCATCCTTGTCTTATCCTGAATTTAGTGGAATTGCTTCAAGTATCTTTACATTTGATTTGATATTGGCTCTTGCTTTGTAGTAAATTATTTTTATTATGTTTAGGTATGGGTCTTGAATTACTGATCTCTCAAATATTTTTAACATGAAGGAGTGTTGTATTTTTATCAAATGTTTTTTCTGAATCTAAGGAGTTGGTCATGTAATTTTTTTTCTTAGAGTTTGTTTATATGGTGGATTACATTAATGGAATTTTTATATTGAACCAACCTTGCATCCTTGAGATGAAGCTTATTTGATCCTGGTGAATGATGGTTTTGAAGGGTTCTTGGATTCAGTTTGCAGGAGTTTTATTGAGCATTTTTGCATCCTTATTCATAAGCAAGATAGATCTGAAGATCTCTTTTTTGGTAGGGTCCTTGTGTGGTTTAGGTATCAGAGTAATTGTGGCTTCTTAGAATGCGTTAGGTAGTGCTCCTTTTGTTTCTATTTTATGGGATAGTTTGAGGAATATTGATATCAGGTCTTCTTTTAAGGTCTGATAGAATTCTGATCTAAATCCATCTGGCCCTGGGCTTTTTTGGCTGGGAGATTTTTAATGATTCCTATTTCCTAATGGGATGTGGACCTGATGGGAATGATCACTAATAACCATGTGACACAGTCAGTACTAGGTTGTCTTAAACATCTCCTTTCTAATGAGATTAGTCCAACAGTTACTATTCAATTTAGCATCCAGGGGACTTAGAACAAGAGCAGAAGAAGACATATTCTTTGTCAAAATACCACAAGAATTATGTTTAGACTATTTTGTTCTACTCTGAAAACCTCTCAACAAAGAATGTGTCTTCTTTCTGTCTAGGAAAGTGGTTGAATGCTGCAAGCAGTCCCCATTTCACTGGGCCCTACTGTCTTCCATAATCCTTTTAAGATAGAGTGTTAAGTTCTGCTTACAGTATTTAACCACTTTCCTAGACACTCCCTGGTACCAACTTCTGCCTTAGTTAATCTTTGCTGTTATGAAGAAAAGCCACTATCAAGGCAAATAATAAAAGAAGTTAATTAATTGGAGGTTTGCTTACAACTTTAGAGAGGGAGTCCATGACAGAAAAACATGACTGCATGACACTAAGAGTAATGACATCCTGGAGCCAGTAACTGATCAGAGAGAGAGAGAGAGAGAGAGAGAGAGAGAGAGAGAGAGAGAGAGAGAGAGAGAGAGATCCTGGAAGGGCCTTTTCATTCTTCCAAAGTCCATCTTTGGTGACATATCTCCTTCAGCAAAGCCATACTTCTTTCAACAGGGCCATATCTTCTTAGCCTTCCTAAAAATTCTACCAATTATGGGCCAATCATTCAAACACATGAGCCTATGGAGGCCATTCTTATTCAAACCATCACTGAAAAACCAACCTCTATCAAGAATGAACCCCTAAATGGTTGGTCAATTAAAGTGCTAATTAGAGAAACCATATAGATACAAACAACAAAATAGATCTAGTAGATTGTATTTATTTATTTGTCTATATGTACATATATACATCTATATATGTATATCTATCTATTTCTTTCTCTGTCTTTCTGTCTCTCTCTCTGTCTCTGTATATATGCATGCTGTCATTATCAGACTGTGGCAGGAAACATGGAATGGAATTTGTCTTGGAAGGGCCTAGCTAAAGGAAAGGGAAAGGGAAAGGGAAAAGTGCTATAACAGTATTTTAATTTAAAATGTATTATAAAATTCATAAAAAGGAAAAGGTAATATTATCTTACCCAATACATTTGGCATTCTATGTTCTAATACCAATCTGTCAGGAAAGGTGTTCTCATTGGTCCAGTAGTGCCATTAGTGTTTCAGGGTTAACCCACTGCTTTTGTACTGGATTTGATACCTGCCCTAAAGGAAGGAATTCATGCCTGATACTGTAAAAGTGATTTAAAAGTAACAACTGTCGGAAGTTATAGGGGCCAACCTGTAACTGTTATCTTGCCAAAAGTAAATATAATCAAACTGCTTCTAAATATTCATATATACATACATACTATGTAAGTACATGAGTGTGTGTGCGTGTGTGTGTGTGTGTGTGTGTGTGTGCGCTACACTCAACCTTGGTTAGGAAGTGTTCTGTAGTGAGTTGTAATTGATGTAGAGACTCATAACTGTTCAATGTGCTAATTAAGCATAAGGGACTATGAGTGTTTAGATGTTGATAGGTCATTTGTATCAGCAGTTCCTCACACACAAAAGGCTTTCAGGACATCAGGGAAGAGACAGTCAAAAGCCAGATGATAGGGAAGATCCACATGAAATACTGCCTCTAAGACATGACATGGCTTTCAAAGTACCTGCCATTATCTCCTCAAGATCAGTCATTTAAAATTATCATGATAGGTGGGAGAGCAGCTAACATGACACACTTCTAGTTGGGAAATTATTAAAAATTGATGGATTCTGTAGGATGGAGGGTCACTTTTCTTTTTTGGTTTGTAGTTATTGATATATTGAATAAATCTCTGTACAGGTCCATACCCATGCTATTATGCACATCACTAATTTAACTCAGTAGATTTTAAAAAGCAACTAAAAAGAATACATAAAGTTGGAGGGAGATGTAGTCATGGGATTTTGGGGATAGTTGGGGAATAGATGTGATCAAAATACATTGTATGCATCTATGATATTTTCAAATAAAAAATTAATGATTAATAAATAAAAGTGAAATTCTATTACTTGCTGCAAAATATATGTATGTCAAAAAACATGTTAAAGAAACCCTGTCCAGCCACAGGAAAAGAAGTATTTTAAATTATCTTGTTTATGTAAAAAGCAGTCTAAAACTAATGTCAGTTTGAATGTAGACAACATCTGACAAGTTAATTGTAAAGGTGCATTTGGGAGTGAAAGGAGAAGAATGGATGGACACAATTAGTGCACCATGTATTTCTGTATAAAAATATTGTATTGAATCTCATTAATTCAAGAGTTAATATGTGTTAATAATTGCAAATATATGTAATGTTTAAACACAAAAGTGCCAACTTTAGTATTTGAAGGATTTTTTTGCCTGCTTTAAATTCTTAGACCCTAAAAATATTGGTAAGCATATAGTAGGTGCTTAGTAAGTGAAAATAATAAGACAGAACTGAATAAAGAAAAGAAAAAATGAATCAAAAATCACTTTGTGTTTTACTAACTTGGGTGGATAGTGATAATGTGGGATATGGAATAAAATTTTATTGTTAAAATTAAATTTATGAATGATAAATGTCTTGTGATTGTAGAGTATTTCTTGAAATAACATCCAAGTAAAAGCTGCGGTTTATTCCCTCCCAATATATCTAAGTTACATGAATGCTTTGATTTGAAAAAGAGACAATTGAGAAAAAAAATTTAAAGAAGAATAGAATTGCAGAAGGAAATGACAATGTGAAGGAATAGATAGTATGTGAGATTATTAGATGTAGAGTAAGTGCAGAAAGACATATTTTCACATTGACTTAGTGTATATTAGTAATAATTTACAGTAACTGGAGAATAATTGCTTATCCCCAAAATACCTTAGCTTTTGCAAACTGCTGTGTTAATACTTCATTCTACTAGTGTAATGATATGAAGGTGTCATAGTAAAATACATGTTTAAAATCAAGACATATTAAGCAAATACAATGAATAATCCCAGCTAACAAAAGCATTTATATAATACTTTGCAATTAACCAGGTAGTTTTATACAAATTAACTCAATGCAGTATTTAAGTGATAATTAAAGTAATATATAATTTTATATTAATTGACATAGATGGTTACCTTTACCTATAAGTTATAACTGACATAAATTTCATGCTGATATTCATAACAATTTTGGATTTTGCATAAATCAAATTAATAAAAAATGAAGACTTTTTGAAGATTATTTTAATCTCTTCTATATCAGTTTGGCATGCATAAAATGAAATATATTCTTTGTTTGGCTAGTAAAGAGGCTGATTAGCTTATAGCAGACAAGATTTTGACTATTCAATGTTTTGCTATCTCTTTTTAATATATTGCTGCACATATCTGTAGAGATAGGTAGCTAACCAGTAGACCACATATATGTATATATAATATGAATAGCAAATAAAATGTCAATTTAATATTTTGGCACATGAATCAAAATGTTAACACTATTTTCTTCTGACACTAAATGAAATCAATGCCAAAACTTATATTAATAAGATAATCAAGGGTATATGGTTATAGATATAAATATAGATATTGATTATCTGCAGTTTCTTAGCAGAAGTCTCTAAAAAGTCTGTAGGATAAAAGTGTTTAATAGCATAATCCTTATAAGGGATCTTGAAGCCTAATGTCTGACTTTGGATTTCTCCCTCCATGTAAGGATTGGCTCTGTGACCTTAGACATGTTATTTGACTTCTTTGTGTCTTTGATAATTTACCTGTTGAGCAGAGATAATAATAGCTATGTCAAAGGATTATATGTATATTAGACATGAGTACATTTTCAGTAAATGACTAAAATAATACTTAAAACCAAGATTGTTATTTGAGTTATTTGATAATTGAATTTAATCATCAGAATTTACCAACAGCATTATTCTTGTTCTTAAGAAGTTCGACTCATCGGACTATTAGATAGCATGAATAATTGAGGACCTCATTGCTCTTCATTTAGGACACTTAAAATATGAATCGCATTCTTCTTAGACCCCACAAAAGGCACAGTTGGATGTCCTAACCCCAAGAGGGGGAAAATAAATAAAGAATTTATGAATCTTCAAAACAAAAATTCAGACACTGTTTCTCTGTAAGAGAGCAAATAAAAAGAGAAAAACAAAACCTGAGAGAAAAACTATAAGATTCCTTTATTGCCCTGACACTGAGGTCATAAAGACTGATTAATGGACTTGCAATATTTTTCTCAGGCTTTGGCTGCTTACAGTTGTTGGATTTACAGAATAACAGCTGAATGGCAGTATTTTCAAAGTTGGTCAAGGTTTGGATGAGAATAAGATTTCCCTTTTTTTTCTGGATTTAAAGAAACATTATGCATTACATAAGTGCTAACATGTTTTCATCTACCATTATACTTCTTTGTGATTTTCTAAATTTAATTATCTCTTGCCATAACAGTCTTCTATTGAGCCAAATCTTTAAGTATCTGGCTAAGGAAAGCAAGTCCAATTGTTTCTCTCAAGTCAATGTTAAACCAGACATAGGACAGTTATCTAGCAAAGAAAAGGCATTCTAAACATAAAATTTAAGTGTCTACAAAAAGAAACAAATTATTCTTCCTTAATGGTCCACAGAGTCTGTGGTGGTATTTATAAACTTTACCAGAATATATTGTCCAACTCTCTTCTATGTAAGCTGAAGAACTAGCTTATACAGTGCTCCTTCTTCAGCTTTTCCTGAGGTAGATATTAACCCAGGAAGATTATGTGTTCCTTGATTGTCTCACACTGCTACCTGTTTCAACTTTAGCTTTGCAGGAATCATTATCATTTCATTTAGGAAGATCATTTCGTTGCTTAGTTCCCTCTGCATAGCAACCAATTTTACAGAGTTTAATCTGAACATTAAATATAAAATTCCTTTTAAGGGATGGAAAATGGTTGCAGGGGGGAGGATGTTCTGGAGCTTCTTTTGTATTAACAAAACCAATATCGCAAAGGAGCTTATGCTAATAACCAATTTATGCTGCTGGGAAGGAACATGTAAAACTGTGTCCCTATTATTGCCTATTTATGAACAAATATTTCATTTTATTAACTGTTTTCAAATGTGCTTGGTTTGCTACAAATCTGACAAATGAAAAAAATTAGCTTTGCTAGTCTCCAACTGTCAAGAGAAGAAATCAGCCCTGGTCCATCTATGGATACTCCTCAGTCAAGAAAGAACTAAAGTCTGCTTTATTGTGAATTACCCAGGCAAAAGTAGGTGCTGCTTTTTGTTATATTTTCTCTTGAGTCATCCTCATATCACATCTTTCACCTTTGTTCCACTTTGTTTTATGGACATACTGTTAAATCAAACTTACAGGAATTTGGGAATATAATCAAACCTAGGAACTTGATATCTCTGGGTAAAAGATAGTATCATTTTAAGTATCATAGAAATACTTTAAAGGTACTATACAGAATTTTAGTATGTATGTATGTATGTATGTATGTATGTATGTATGTATATATGTATATATATATATGCGTGTGTATATATATATATATTTGTGTGTGTGCATGTGTGTATGTGTAAAACATATGATGAACAATATATTAAAAAGACAATTAACATATACATACAACATACATAACATTCATACATATATTATATTTGAACTTAGTTTAACCTACCAAGAAATACTGTGAAGGCCGGGATGGTCACAAAAGTGAAAACCACAACAAAGTTGCAACTTGCAGAACATCATCTGTAAAAAAAACTTCTTCGAAATTATCAGAAGCACGACAAAGATCAGAGAAAAGGTTGCCCTTTAGATGATAAGGGCAAGTTCATAATATATGAATCCCAAAAGGAAATGGCATTGTAATGTTTACTTTTTAAATCTCCAATTTTACAGAGAAGAAAGAAAAACAACTGTGAACTATAAAAGACAACACAAAGGACAGGAAAAAAGAAAAGCAGAGAAAAGTCAAGGAGAAATTATTCCAGCACATTGAATAAAGGGACTAATATTCACTCTGTCCCTATTTAAAAAATAGCCTAGTACCTGAAGAATCAATTTGCATATCCTCAAAAGTATTAGGGAAATTTTCATAAAGTGAATTAGAAAGAAAAGGCAGATATTGCTGGTCAAGGTAAGGAAACTGCAATTATATGAAATTATTTAGGGACAAAGCCAGTTTATTTTATTTATGTATTTAAAACTCAAGATTACTAAAATTTTAGAATCAAAACATGATGTACCTGTTTCTAGAAGAGAAGGAATTATTGGGTTCTGTGTTATCTTTCCGGCTAGCCTAAGTAATTTTGTGGATATTTGATTTTAATTTAGTTTTAGATTGTGTACATCTGCCCTATAAGCACTGACCTAGGTGAATCTTTAGGTTATTATTAGTGGCTGCTGTACTGATAGTTTTGCATGCATTATTTATGTCCATTCATCATGGAAGCTTTTGGTTCCCTATTATGTCCAGGCTCTCATGCTAGTAACTGACAACCAGGAAAGGGCCTCATAAGCACTCTGTCTTCAAGTTTCTTAAAACGTTGCTAATGAAAGGACACATACGTAATCTAATTGCAGTATGCAACAAATTCACACAAAAGTGAACATAAATAGGAAGTATAAAATATTGACCTGAAAATAAGATACTGAGAAATTGCAGTATTTCCTGCATGCTATTCATGATGATACAGGCAATTAATTCAATAAGTAGTTCCAGCATTTTCACATTATTTATATGGAAGTTAAGTGTGTTTTATGTGTCTTTAGTACGAATATGGCAAATTTTTTGATATATATATATATATATATATATATCTCCCACATCTTTTCATGTTGAATTTCTCTGACATATGGTACTGTTCAGTTACAAAATCCTATTTTTCTTTAAATGTGTATTATGCACAATGATATGGAATGTAGGAATTCTATCTATATAGCATTTGAACTGCATTAGAAAATGATGGAAAGCAATTAGAAAAACAGTATTATATCTTAAATTTCTCAATACTAAATTTTGGTAGTCATCAATAAATGAATCTACATGAGGACAATGACAAGCTAATTGTAGTCACCACAGATTTGTTTTCAACTTTAAAAGAAAAACAATCTAAATAGAGGTGCATTTGCAAGATAGTTTTTTACTAAAGGCCGATCAGAAATTTGAAAATTCACTGGACAAACAGAACAACACCATTTTCAGCAACAAATATAAAAATAAAATGAAGCCATTTCAAAAAGATGGGACTATAATGATACTTGTCTCATTTTCTTGTGTGCCTCATAAATGGCTCTCAGGGAAAGTTTACAGGATTGCCACCAAAACAGTATGGGCTGTGGTAGTCTGACTGGGATAAATGGGTATCCTCCTAAAGCTGCTATTCTGAAGGTGTCAGTGCTCATTTGCATGTCAGAAATCAGCTATACCTCTTTATAATCACATCTTTTATATGTGTCATTTACACACACATCCATAAATATACACAGTCATGCACATCATTTACATATTCAAGGTTAGCATTGTGAGTATTTACCACATGCCTCATGGAATATGGATTTGAATGTGTTCAGTAATGTTCTGTTCACTTAGTTGTTTTAAGCTTAAGGCTGTGTACGAAGACACCACCACCCTGGTGCCGTGCTGTCGCATAAATATTCTCTCTTACCTCTGAAGTTTTCCTCATCTACACCAGCAGTGCTAGGGGTCAAACTCACAAAGGTGCTGTCCCTCAATTGCAGCAAACACCGCCATGTGTTGTATGTTTGATGAATTAAAAGGATGCTGCCAACTTAATTACACTGTAACCCTTCAATAAAGGAAGGGCAGAGCTGATTAACTAGTGAATAATTGGGGGCTGATTGATGGCTCTCTCCCTCACTGCTGAAGGCTGTATATATAATTATTTTGCCTTTGGGCCTAATTTTGCCACTGTTAGCTTCCACTTTTGTCATCAGTTGTAATTTATAGTTGAGGCCTGAAGCCTTAAAAAAAAGATAGAAAATGAAATAGCTCTGATCCCTAGATATGTCACCTGCAAAAGGCCAGCAGGCAGCCTTGAACATCAACACTTGCAGTCATTTAACAGAATTAACACTTCGTGCTTAGCTAGAAAATAATATTGTAATTTCCTAATAATCGTAATATCAGCTTTTTCAGCATAAAATCATACCATACCACTCGGTGCTTTTGAATATTATTTGTTATAAGTTTAAAGATGTTAATGTGGTTTGTTCTCTGTCAAAGATCCACTCCTTTTAATGCACTAACATAACTGTAAATATTTCTTTTTAAAGGGAACGTGATATACTTTCTTCAAAGAATATTTTTAAATTCAAGTGCTTTTTAAACTATAACCATTAAGTGACCACTGAAACTAAATCTGGAAGTATAAATGTGGCTTCAGAGAAGCAGGAAATATCATAGATAAGGTGCAGGTATATGCATAATATGAAATATATGTGTATATATTCATATATATACACACAAAAAGTGTATATATTTTTTCAAGACAAAGCAATAAAAGCTGTTCACAATAACCTGAATACAGCCAAACCTGGACCTCAACTTCAAACATATTCTGTGAAATATTTCTCATAAGACAATAATGTAAAATGAAGTGATTGAAATAAAATAAAGCAGTCATAATAGATGGTCTGCATTAGATGATGCTCTTAAGCATTATTCCTTAATTAGTTCTCTATATTAAGACTAAAATGTGTTTTAATAATTGCTCTTCTCTAAACCATGCTAAAATAATGCAGGTGACTTTCCTTCTTTTTCTGCAATGAATACAGATAATACTGCATGAGCAGAGCCTCTCACTTCCAAGGCAAGGTATACAAAATTTCTCTCACACATTTCCTTTGTTTTTTTTCCTCCCTGAGAGCTCCCTAGCTTATGAATCACAGGATGATTTGAAGAACCTTTCAGTCAAAGCTCAGTATCGTGCCAGTGGGCACAGGCCAGAAGAAAAAAATAAAGATTGATATTTGCCCTCTCTTCTTATCTGCACTTGATTTATAAGTCACTGTGAGTATGCAAGAGAAATAAAGGCAAAGACCTTGATGCTTCCCCATGGAGAATATTCACCGTTTGGATTGAAGGCATGAAAGAGGGGAAATTAATGGTAAGCTGTTCATCTGTCACTACTGCCAGCCTGATGGTTTTGCAGAAAAGGCGAGGACTATATGACATGCCCTCCAGTGAAGGGCAAGTCTGTCCGCTGTTCTTCTATTATAAACACACTGCTCTAGGTTTCAGAGGGATTTAAATTTAAAATAAGACTGTCTTTTAGATAGATGAACATTTACAGTAAAATACCCCATTCCTTTAAAATATTAACTTGTAGAATTCTGCTTGTTTTAGGAGAAAGAAATATTTTCCATTTCTCTTTCTTCCTCTCGTTTCTTCTCTCATTTTTAAAAATGTAAGTCAAACCTTCTGCTTGACAATGTGGCTGAGCCCTTTTACATCTGGCTGCATCCCCCCAACCCCCGCTGTCACATTGCAATGAATTGTAAATAGGCCCCTAAGATTAGGCACATGCAAAGTGGGGAGGACTTGGTTTAATTTCACTGTGCAAAGTGCAGAAAGTAACTGCAAACTAAAAATAATAAAGTGGAGTTTTACTTCCATAGATTACTCTGAAAATATTATGAAGTACACAGGTGACAGGAAAAACCATCATAAATAAAAGTTTTATCTATTTTGGAAGATCAAAAAGCCTTGTATTCTTATTATGAAATGATTAATGATAGCAAATGGACTGATACATTGACAGAATGCTATGTACTTTAGGAGAGAAAGAGTGTACAAATAGGTAGATAAATTAAACTTTCACATTTTTCACTCAACTTCCAAATGTAAGGAAAAGATACATATTTTCATATAAAAGAAAGCAAATTTTGCATCCATAACGAATTTTACTATTTAAATCCTCACTCTCAGATGAACATTTTGTAAGAAATAAGCTAAAAATAGAAAAAAGAAGATACGCTATTGTTTTAAGTATAGAATAAAGTAAATTAGTAAGAAAATCTATAGTAATTGCATGTTACTTAAAGAAACTTTTCAATCCAGAAAGTAGAAATAATTTATCTGGGGGAGGAGTTGAGTTTAAAAAAACACAATCCAGAAAGCAAAATATTTCTCTAGTGCCACAAATGCATAAAAGAATATATACAACAGAAATTACTCAAGTATGTTTATTAAACTAGAGACCAAAATATCAAATTTTAAACACAAAATGCTTTGGCTTCTGCATTTTAATATACAAAGAAGAATGAGATCTTGTTTGTATTTTCTAAAGTATTTACATTCTATCAGTGAAGTAAAACATGCACAGCAACATTAGTAAGAAATAGTAAGTTCCATAAAAAATCAGTTAAAATCAAAACAAACATTGAAAAGATGTAAAAATTCAAAACAGGGCCAGAAAAAAAATTCTTAATCCAGAAGAATATAATGAGCAAAACTTTGAAAATTTTGGAGGGTTTAAACATAAGTAATGGAAAATGTACATTTATTTTGGAAAGAATAATGCTGACACAGGGTTGTTCAAAAGTAGCAAAAGGCCCAATTTAGCTGGATTAAAGGGATGATGAAGAGAACATTATGAGAATACAGAGGTTTAAATATCATGAAAAAATAGAGCCTTATTGAGCAAGAGAGGTATGTTGCACAGGATTTTAGTAAAGAAAGTAACTATGGCACCCATCAGTACTATGAAAGCTAGTCACTAGAGATGAAACTTTCAAGTAAATGCCAGCTAAATTTCTCTGTATTACATAACTAAAGTATGTGGTGACTTTGGCTACATGGTATTACCATCATATTCTACATGATGACAAGAGTACTAGGAAGATGCTATAATGTTTGGGCGTCTAGGGGACTATATGGGAATTCCAAAAGAAGTAATTTATTCCTGCCACTAGACATTTAAGTTATTAGTATGTGGTATTGATTAGGGGCTTTGTTGTTCCATTATGAAATGACTCAATTGAAAATTTTATATATGTATTTGTATATATTTTAGAAATCTTCTATGGCAGCAGGTTTCCATATGACTTTTTCAAAAACGTCTTTAGTGTTATTCTTCCTCTCATTCCTTCTTCCACCCTGCTCTCCTATCTACTAACCTATTGTACCATTTCTGTTCCATTAATCCCCTTTATAGTTTTTAACACTATGTTCTATCCACTCTCCTTTGAATCTCCCTGATTACCCATCATTAATTCACTGTTCTCTATGGATATTCTATATAAGGCATACCTACCAGAAGAAGGCAACATATGCAAATGTGAGAAAAACATCCAATGTTTGTAGGTTTGGGCAACCTCACTGAAAATGATTGTAGCTCCATCTATTTACCTATGATACTTTAATTTCATATTTCTTTACAACTACATAATATTCCATTGTATAAATTCAAGGAAAGGTCTTTCATGCCTATCATTGTGAAACAGTTTATAGCTTTTGGAGAGCAGAAATATTCCTCTTAGCAGCTAAGTAATATTCCATGACTATTATAATTAGAATAGCACTGAACATGGATGGTCAACAATCTCTACGGAAAACTTACAGAATTTGTTGGGTCAGTTTCCCAAGAACAGAAAATCTGGATCCTGTGGTAGACCAATTTCTAACTTTTTGAGGATCTAACACAGTTTCATAGTAGCTATACCGGTTTACACTCCTACCATCAGTAAGGAAATTTTTCCCTTCTCCCACATCCATGTGAGTATTTATCATCATTGCAGACTGCTGAAAAGTAAAGACTAACAAAACTCTGAACACCAAGTCTTATAATAGGCTTTGTCAAACTGTTATCAAACCCAAGAACTTATTGCTAAGAGGCCATAGGCCATACATGAAAACCACCTACTACTACCATTCTGCTAAATGAGCATAATGTGACAGCATATGCTCATGAGAATCAGGAACAAGGGGAACACTCCTCCATTGCTAGTTGGAGGCCAAACTTGTACAACCCTTTTGGAACTCAATCTGGTGATGTCTCATAAAATTGGTAATAGTTTGAATTTACAACTGTGCTTTACCACTCCTGGAGATATACTCAAAAGATTCTTAATCATACCACAAGGACAGTTGGTCACAGCAGCTTTGTTCATAATAGCCTGAAACTGGAAACAGCTCAGATGCTCCTCAATCAAGAATGGATAAAGAGAATGTGGTATATTCACATAATAGAATACTACTCAGCAATTAAAATCAAGGACATCATGAAATTTGCAGGCAAGTAAATGAAACTAGAAAGTATCATCCTGATTGAGGTAACCCAGACCCAGAAATAAACATGTTATATACTCACTTATAAATGGATATTAGCCATTGTACTGACTGGTTTTATCTGTCAACTTGACACAAGGTGAAGTTATCACAGAGAAAGGAGCCTCAGTTGAGGATTTTCTCAACTAGTGGTCAGGTGGGGAGGACCCAGCCTACCATTGTGGGTGGTGCCTATCCCAGGGCTGGTAGTCTTGGGTACTATAAGAGAGCAAGCCAGGGGAAGCAAGCCAATAAGTAGCACCCTCCATGGCCTATGCATCAGCTCCTGCTTCCTGAACTTCAAGAGTTCCAGTCCTGACTTTCTTTGGTGATGAACAGCAATGTGGAAAGTGTAAGTGGAATAAACCTTTTCCTCCCCAACTTGCTTCTTGGTCATGATGTTTGTGCAGGAATAGAAACCCTGACTGAGACAATTTGGTACTAGTATAGTGAGGTATTCCTGTGACAACCTGACCATGTTTTGCCTGTCACAACCTGACCATGTTCTGGGGAGGGCTGTAGAAAGACTTTGGAACTTTGAGCTAGAAGAGCCTGTGGGGTATAAGAGCTCTAAGGGATGTTCTGTAGGAGCTTGCAAGATAGTGTTGAGAACAGTGCAGAAGATGAATGAATGAAGATTGTGAAATTTCAGAGGAGAGATTAAAGACTCTTATCAGGTTTGTTGCTGTTTAGATTGTGAAGATTCTGTGGTTTAGTTAGCTGGGGCTAAAGATAAGGCTGTGATTAACAAGATACCAGAACTACTAAAGTGAAACCTTTGCATTACTGGGACTATTGATGACAATCAGCTGGAACTAAGAAACTATAGTGATTAAGAAGAGATCAGCATTATTGAGGTGAAATCTTTTAGGAAGTGTTTTCTGAGAGCACAAAGAAGCTGTGATCCAGAGATAGCCAAGGTTGTACCTTGTGCTGTGGCTTGTCTTGATAATGTGTAAAAGTCACCCAGGTGGTACTGGTTTTGAAGGCATGAAGAGGTCATAAACAACAACTCAGACTTGGCACTGTGAGAGGACATGGAAGGCCATTGGTGAAGAGTGCAGCCTCAGTTGTAGTTGATGGACCAGGAATGAAGGGGTCATGAAAAGGAGTTAGGGCTTGGCACCATGAAGACAGCCTATGAAAGGCTATAGGTGAGGCCTAGTTGAAGCAGAAGACAGCAGTATTTTGGAGATGCCAGTACCATGAGATGATCACCAAGGGCAGCAGCAGCAGTAGAGTACAGGCAGCTGGAGCTTAGAAGACAATCTATGTGCTACAAAGGGAGAGTTGTAGAAGTGAAGCAAACCCTGGGAGGAGCCTAGAAAATCATGAGTGGATTCCAGACATTGGACAGTTGGAGTTTGATTTTGGTTTCGATTGTGATTACCTCCTGATACTTTTCCCTCTTGAAACAAGAAAGTATTTTAGTGGATCACACAGTTAAGAGACTTTGAACTGTAATAGATTTTGAATTTTAAAAGAGACTGCATCTTTTAAAGGGATTGAAATTTTAATATGTGAGAATTTATAAAGACTGTGTGACTTTTAAAGTTATTTTGATCTTGGGGATGAATAAGAAAGTAAGAGTTGAGGCTTAATAGTGATGTGTTTGTGTGTCAAATTGACAAGAGATCAATTGAACTGGTTTTATGTGTCAACTTGACATAAGCTGAAGTTATCATGGAGAAAGAAGCCTCAGCTGAGGAAATGCCTCCATGAGACCCAGCTGTAAGGCATTTTTTCAACTAGTGGTCAAGTGTGAGGACCTAGCCTATCACTGTGGTGGTGCTGTCCCTGGATTGGTAGTCTTGGGTTCTATAAGAAAGCAAACTAAGTAAGCCAGGGGAAGCAAGCCAATAAGTAACATCCCTTCATGGCCTCTGTATCAGCTCCTGCTTCCTGACCTGCTTGAGTTCCAGTCCTGACTTTCTTTGGTGATGAACAGCAAAGTAGAAGGTGAAAACTGAATAAACCCTTTCCTCCCCAACTTGTATCTCGGTCATGATGTTTTGTGGAAGAATAGAAACCCTGACTAAGACAATCATAAAGTACAGGACAAACATGCTACTATCCACAGATGGAGAGAGGCTAAGTAACAAAAGGTCCCAAGGGAGGAGGCTGGAATCTTACTGAGAAGGGAAAATAAAATAGACATCAGAAGTAGATAGAGAGAGGAAAAAAAACTGGTTGGGAAATGGGATGGGGAGACCAGGGATGGAGGTCACAGGGCTCAGAGAAAGAAGAGAAATGGAGGGGAGGTGGTGGTGTATTTGTGACAAGCCAGAGATGTATGATAGGGGAGGCTCCTGGGAGGATATGGTGGTGACCCTAGCTGAGAGTTTTAACAGTGATGGGTGTGGAGTCTTGAAGTGGCCACATCCTGTAGCCACAAAGTACTTTCATTGGAGGGATGTAGACATCAACCCACCCACAAAACCTTTGACCTGTCTCTGTAGGCCCATGGGGGCTTACAGAGACTGAAACACCAACCAAAGAGCATACAAAGATGTACAGGAATAAATATGGAGCAGAGATTGAGGAATGGCCAATCAATGACTGGCCCACCTTGAGATCTACCTCATGAGAGAGATCTAACCCCTAGCACTATTAATTTATACTCTGTGAAGCTTGCAGACCAGAGTCTAGCATAATTGTCATCTGGCAGGCTTCATCAACAGCAGCTTATGGAAACAGACACAAGGAGACCCTAGCCAGAGCTCAGGGAGTGTTGTGAAAGAGTGGGAGGAAGGACTGAGGGAATCAGAGGAATCAAGGATACCAAAAGTAGACCTAAAGAGCCAACTAACGTAGGACCATGGGGGCTTACAGAGTCTGAACCACCAACCAAAGAGCGTACTTGAATTGGACTTAGGCCCCCTACATATATGGAGCAGATGTGCTGCTTGGTCTGCTTGCATATCGCCTAACAATTGGACTGGGAGCCATCTCTGACTTAGAGTCTATTGCCTGCCTTTGGGTCCCTTTCCCTAGCTTGGTTGCCTTGTTGTTCATCAGCAGGAGAGGATGTACTTAGTCCTGCTGCAACTTTCAGTTCCTGTGTAGGTAGGTTGGTACTATGTGGGAGAGACTCCCCTTCTCTGATGAGAAAGGGAGGGAAATAAGGAACTGGAATGGGATGGTGGGACTAGGAGAGAGAGGAACTATGATCTGTAATTGGAATATAAAGTGAATATATTAATTAATGAAAAAATTGAAACTGAAATAAGAAAACCAACTCCTAACGACTTACCATTACACACATAGATTGGTATGTTTCATTTCTTAGTAGAGAAGCTTCTTTCTGCAGTAGTGGTTTCCATAGAAACCCATAAGTACTCAAAAGAATAAGAAACTGTAGCATGCTCAACTCTAAATGATACAGCTACATCATCATTCTCCTTTTATTATTATATATGCTATTTATTTACATTTTAAAAGAAATCCCCCTTTCCAGTTTCCCCTCTGGAAACCCTTTATCCTATCCTCCCTTCCTGCTTCTATGAGGGTGTCTCCCTACCCACCCACTAACTCCTGCTTCCCTGCCCTGGCATTCTCTTATACTCCTACATCAAGCCTTCACAGGACCAAGGGCCTCTCCTCCCATTGGTGTCCAACAAGGCCATCCTCTGCTACATATGCAGCTGGAGCCATGGGTCCTAACAAGTGTAATCTTTGGTTGGTGGTTTAGTCCCTGGGAGTTCTAGGGTGTCTGGCTGGTTGATATTGCTGTTATTAATACTCAAGGGAGGAAATACAGAGACAACATGTAGAGCAGAGACTGAAGGAGAGGCCATCCAGGGACTACCCCAGCTAATGATCCATTCCATATAGACACCAAACCCAGCCGCTATTGGGGATGCCAAGAAGTGCTTGCTAACAGGAACCTGATATAGCTGTCTCATGAGAGACACTGCTAGAGCCTGACAAATAAAGAAGCAGATGCTTGCAGCCAACCATTCTCCTTTGAAGATTCAGGGATCACTGTGGAAAAGGGAGTAGAAAGATTTTAAGAGCTAACCCCAGTTGAAGGAATCTTAGAAAGGACTGGAAGAGCTTGAAGGGCTTGAGACCCCATATGAACAACAATGCCAACCAACCAGAGCTTCCAGGACTAAGCCACTACCCAAAGACTACATGGACTGACCCTGGGCTCCAACCTCATAGGTAGCAATGAATAGCCTAGTAAGAGCACCAGTGGAAGGGGAAGCCCTTGGTCCTGCCAAGACTGAACCCCCAGGGAACGGGATTGTTGGGGGGAGGGTGGTAATGGGAGAAGGGGAAGATGGGGAGGGGAACACCCATATAGAAGGAGAGGGGTAGGGATTAGGGGGATGTTGGCCTGGAAACTGGGAAAGGGAATAACAATCAAAATGTAAATAAGAAATACCCAAGTTAAAAAAGATGGGGAAAAAAAAGGAGCTACAAATGGTGGATGAGTACAAAGAAACAGTGTTTTCTGGACATTTCAGGGAAGTTTCACATATAAATTCATAATGGTGTGGCAGAAGTGTAAGACCCGTGCAAGCCTAAGCCAGCACCAAATCCCACTATGGAGATGTAAAGTAGACAAGACCTACTTCCTGATATGGAGCTATTAACAAGTGATTATGTCTGAGAAAGGAAACACTGTTTTCCTTTATGAGTTTGATCACTTGCAGTTTTACCATGTTTCAGTAAAAAGCCACACATCCTTGTGCACATTGACAACAGAAGTGGTTCTTGAAGTGTTTCTAAGAGTGGAAAAGAATAGGATGCAGTATTGGGTGAGTAGACATGTAAGGAATATCTAAGAGGAGTTGGGAGAGAGTAGTGAAATTATCAAAATGCATTCTACAAAATGATCAAAAGCTGATAAGCAATGAAAAAAAGGCAAACATGATAAATGTGATTTACTAAGACCCATTTGGTAGCATGAAATAGCATAGAGTGAGGGCACAGAGATGGATATCAAGATACCTTAAGTCCATTTTAGTTATACCAATGATCTGAATAAAGAGAGAAGCACCAAAAATGAAAACAGATGGATCTTAGGACTTGCCTGTGGAAATTAAACACACAGAGCTTTCTAAAGCTGAATACTGACTTGTAGTATTGAGCTTTGATAATATGAAAATTATGATGGACACAAAATATAAGAAAGTATCCAAAGAGTAAATATTTTAAAAATTATTTAAAATTTAAGACTGAAAGACAAAGGAGGGTTTGAAATAAAAAACATTTGATCTTTAGGAGTTATCTTCGTTACTGTTCTATTACTATAAAGAGATTCCATGAACAAGGGAACTCTTATAAAAGAGAACATTTAATTTGGGGCTAGCTTATAGTTTCAGGGGTTAAATACTTTATCATTGTGGCCAGAAGCAGACAAGGAACAGAGCTGAAGCAGTGGCTGATAGCTTTAACATCTTGATCCATAGGCAGCAAGTAGCAAGAGAATAAAACAATAAGCATGGCATGAGCTTTTGAAATCTCAAAGCCAGCTCACTCTCAGTGGTACAGCTCCCTCTAACAAGGCTACCTCCTTCAATTAGACTGACCATTCTAATACTCTCAAAAGAGTTCATCAACTGGGGACTATGCTTTTACCTACATGAGCGTATGGAGGCTATTTTCATCCAAACCACCACAGAAGGCCTGATGCAAACAAATTTAATATTCACACCATTTCTTTTCACATTGAAAAATAACTCTAGAAATACTCATATAGTATATGGTATTATATATTACAGACAACTGTAGAAAATATCCACATTGAAACTCTCTTGGGTCATCCCTTACTGCCATGTTGACTTATTAACTCCTCTGTCATAGATTTGTTTAAATGTTTCTTAAACTGTTGATCACTCCTGACTCTCTACTTCATCTGAAATATTTTGATATATAATGAATTGCTCCAGGTGGTAAATTTGTTATTTCTTTGGTATCACTAATGTTTAATTTTAAGAATCTCATCAGTTTCTGATGACCAGTGTGCACATGTGTGTGTGTGTGTGTGTGTGTGTGTGTGTGTGTGTGTGTGTGTGTGTGTGTGTGTGTGCCTGAGAGAGAAAAGAATGTATGAGAGGGAAGGGATGTGGGCGACAGGGAAAGGAAAAGTGGCTTGGTGAAGATAATAAACAGTACTATAAACATGATCCATGATCAGAAATAAAACTCTTTGTGGACCTGTACTTTCAAGTAGAGTGTCCTTCTTGGAAACATTTTCTTTTATATTTTATGGAAAATATTTTTATAAATATAAAAAACTAAATGCTAAACTTCAAATATTCCCATTAAATCATTCCCAAGAGAGACCTCATTTAGTGTTATCTTATAGTGAAGATATATAACACAGAATTCAGCTCTTAAATTATAAAGTAATCTTGAAAGCAATAATAATTTTCAGATCTATAATCAAGCCTTCCTCCAGATGAAAGATGAACTATCAAAAGTTATTATTGATTATTAGTTTTGTTATGCATAAACAAAATAATTTATAAGGAATATCAAAATTCTTGAGCTTAATCTACCATCTGCCTACTTTTATGGAGTTACCCTTGAATTTTCAAAGATATCTAGTTTGTTAGCAATTAAATCTCATAGTAATTCGTCTTGGTCAGTTATCTCAGATAGATATAGTTGTAATGGGATCCAAGTCAGAATATCAAAGGAGCCACCTAGTCCATCAATTTAAAATCTCCAGTGTTCCAGTGTTCACCAACAGGTTTCAGTAATTGTGAGAAAACAATAGCATTAGCCTTAACTAATGAGGTCGGTCAAAGATCCTGGGAGAGAAAAACATCAATGTACCAGGTCTGCATATATTTCCTTCATACAGGTGTGGAAACATTTTCAAGGAAGGGAGATAAATACTCCAGAGTTTGAATAATGATGTAAAATCACAAATAATCAAGACACTCAGAACTGGGTAGTTATTACATAAAAGGAACTATTGGTCAGTTTCTGTAATTAAAACTGTCTTGAAATTTTTCATTTCATGTCTTCTTTACATATACATTTCTTTAGCATAGTTCAACTGTTGATTTTTGGAAATGGAGTCCAAGGCATTTAGAACGTATCATTTTATAATAAATTTGAGCATAATGTCATATGAATTTGTATTCTCCTGAAATATATATTCACATTTAATGACTATAATATACTAGTTAAGTAAAGCTACATTATTTTAAGATATAAAGTGAATTAACTAGGAAACTGGAATCATTTGTTAATAATCATTTAGTAAAATTATTTCCAAAGTCAGGTTTTAATTTTCTACTATTTGGGGCTGCAGAGTACATAAAAGTAGGTTGACAGTAGTGTTTAATGTAGAAAGAATATATACTTGAACATGAATGGAAGACTGGCATATTGAATAAACCTTCTTCTAAATCTTAACCTCTTATTTTCTCTCTTTTATGTATACTTTTAAAATAGAATCCATCTGAATTTAGTTAATACTATTTTAAAAGACCCTTCATATTTACTGCTTTGTATTATATTTTTGAAATTCACTAAAAAACAAAACCGTTATCATTATTTGAAAATCATAAGCTACTAATTTCCAGACTCATACCAGTTCCAGGATAGTGCATTTAGACCAGTTGTATAAGATGTAGTATTTCCTATTTGACTCCAAGCTTCAAGACTTTATACTCATCATACTGTCAGTCTAAACCACAAGGTCTCATGTTTAAAAAAAGAGACTTAACCTAATGTCTACAGCTTCAGGGTCAATGTCCAGATCAGAAAAAGTAAAACAAAATTTGAGTTGTACTCAAGATCACATAATCTGAGGTAGAGTGGCTTGACACATTTGATGTCACCTTCCACTCCTATCTCTATGCATATTTCCCTGAGATTGTCTAGCATCATGATAACTGCTATGGCCTCAGATTCCAGTGATGCTTAGCTATAGGTTTATTTCTGAAGTTCTACCATCCTAGGGTTACAGATTCTAGGATTATAATAGAAGATCCAAGAGCTATAGGAACACCTTTATTTAAGCCTCTATCCTTGTCCCAATATCAGACTGATGCTTAAATACAATCTACAGACTATCCCGTATGGTTCTAGATAGCAATATCTCCCCATTTAGATTTATAGAAATGTCCTATTCATGCCCTAATTTCTAACTAGATTATATAGACATAAGCTCATATTTTATTACTTTTCTAAACACAGATTACAGACTGATTTAAGAACCAAGTGGATTCAAGGAAGCCAGGTTTTAGGGTGGTACCCACAGTCAAAAGACTTCATCCTTGCCTTCAAGGACTCAGTAGATAGGTCCATCACAGTAGATACAAATAGCAAACATAACTATGTATAAACTGAATCCAGGTGTGTTCTAGATAACTCAGCCTTAATTTCTGTAAACACAAATGTCACCCAGATAATGAACCAGCTTGTCTAAGTAGCTCAAGAGCAAGATTGCCTATCAACCCTGCTAATGCCTGACCAAAAATCTAAGCATATTAACCTATAATTATGTTTTGTGTTTAAATCAAATGTATAGAATCTTGATTTATGCCTATGTAAATAAATATGCAGATACTAACAAATGGTCATAATGATTATCAACAAACTAATAACCTTAAAGAAATGAAGACATAGTTACATCCAATATAGCTAAATATAATCTCAAAGAAGTTCCATGATTAGAGTAATTTCAACATCATTTGGGGATGGAAGCTCCTGAGTCTCTGTATACATTGGAACACGGTAAGGTATATATCATGGTATGGCTTATTTAGAGATTCTTGACCAGTTTGTGTGCAAAACCAAACAGTATATGGGAAGATAATGCTTCCTGGATATAATTCATTTAAGACAAACAATGCATATCATTGAACATATCCACAGGCACACACACACTCACACCCAGAAGAACACACAAGTATGTATTTGTTAGGGTTCCATTGTCTCCTATTAGACACATGCTGAATGGCTGAAAAATCATACATTTTCAATGATATATCAGATTCCAATAACATCAAGATGGAAAAATCACCAAGAACATCTACTGAGACCTACAGTTTGGACCCTAAAATGAGCCATTCAGGGATTTGACAATTCCAAATATACCATGCCTATTCTAGCCCAAAGATTCACTTTCTATCTTGTAGTACGAAATGCACTCAATTTATCTTCAAGAGTCTAAAGGTTTTACCAGCTCCAATATTGCTCAAAAGTACAGTCCACAAATCTCTCTGTGATTCAAACACTCTTAGTAACATAAAACATCAAAAATATGGTATTTTCTGGTAGAAAAAGAATGAGATGTGCTCCAATATGTTTCTTTGACTTTACCATACTCAATGACGTTTTCACTTGAGATTACCTGAATCATGCTTTTCAATAATTGCCTTTGATTATAGGAATAGGTCTTATGGATAAACCCCTGGTGACAAGATTATCAAGTTAATCCAAGCAACATCATCATGCTTGTGATTGAAAATAGCCTGCTGGGCCAATAATAAGATAACTGTCAATCAGTGTATCCTGACCAAAATTACTACCTTGCAAGTCATTCAGCTACTCAAGGTATGTTGATTCTGCACCTTTGCTACTGCCAGTCTTTTCAATAAAATAGCTGTCAGATTCTCTACCAACTATATATCTTAGCAACTACCAAACTTATCTAAGTTTATTTGGTAGAATATTTTATACCCTTTCACTTTGGGACAGCATCAGATGCTTTCTATTAGTATATATTAAAGCAGAGAAACAGCCCCTAGGATTTATCTGTCTTTAGATTATGATTACTTGTAGATCCTGTTCAACAGGTTCTTGGACTTTTAACAGAGTATATTGAAAATTTTTCTTCCTTGTGTGTTATTTCAATACTTTGGTTCTACTCATTTTCATAAGAACATATGATATTCTATTAGAATTGTTATACCAAATAGCAAGAAAATACATAAAATGAATAAAAAATCCAGGAAGCTCAGAAGATTTTTTACTTTACTTTGTGTACTAAGGCAATTGCAAAACTAAGTGCATTCTATTAGGAAACCTAATAAGAATTCTAAACTATTGACCTAACTACATATATTATAAGAAGATAATTTACTACTGTAATTTAATATGATTTACATTTGTATTAAACACAAAAGAGAAGTGACTCAAAGAAATCACTGAAATATTTTTCTATTTTACAGATAAAATTGATTTCTAAAGGATCGGAAATTTGCACCATCAATTTTCTTCTAAGTAAAGGATTGAATTTATAAGCAGATATCAAAAGAAAGCTCTTTTGAGATGGTTACAAAATGTTGAGTGGGAAGAATTAACTTAACTAAAGAATGGACTTAAACTTATTCACCCTAATTCTGGCTTCCTACTCTCCTGCAACTCAGTCATTTCCTTTTCCTAGACAATACAGCTTGAACAATATCAAGAAAAATATTCCACTTCAATATTCTAATGAGTCTGAAAAAGGTTATTCTTTTTGGCACTTGCATGCACATCCAGTTTTGAGGACACTTGGGAAAATTGTAACTCTTGTTTTTTTTTATTATTATTTCTTTTATTTTTTACAGTCTAGTCATAACCCCTCCAGTTGTACCCTTCCACAGTTCCTCCTCCCATTCCCCTTCCTCCCTGTCTCCAAGTGAAGCAGCCCACCCACCCCCTGACAAGTCTCCTTACTCCCTGGGGCCTCAAGTCTCTCAAGGTTTAGGCATATCTTATCATAATGATTACTAATAGGTGGCAGAACATTTTACTACCATTTTTTTCACCTGGTAAAGCACTGGTAATAATACATAATTTTCAGAGGACTACTAAACAATTCAACCAGGCTAACCCCTAAATGTAGGAGTAGCTATACAGAAGGTGGATACTAACTGAAACATGAATTGCAACAATAGAAGACAGCTTTTGAGTCATTATAATAAATATATCTATTCTATGAGACCTCTAATTTGAATTACCTAAGAAAAGGAAGTTAAATAAGGTACAATCAATATCAATGGCAACTAAGGACCATTGGATGTGCTTTGAATTTCCATAGATGATTTCACACAATAATGCCTTACACCTTTTAGTTAACTGAGGCAATAGATTTGGATTATTTTTGAGTACTTACAATCTTTGAATTACAATAATTCAAAGAAGTTAAAGTAATAAACTTAGAAATCAAACACAATACAGACTACAACAATAATATAAATGTAAGAATACTGAACAATACACTTTTGAACTATCATTCATTGTAGAAATTGGGGAAAACGGGAAAAAACTAAGAATGAAATAAAAATAAAATGGTAGTAATATGTGACCTGTGGGATATGGGAATGGCAGATATAGGAATTCAAATTTTTTCTTCAGGTCTACATTAAAATGAAATTAGAGAGACCTCAAATCAAAGATTTAAAGATGCACAAGCAAGCCTTACAAAAGTAAACCAATGGGGAGAGAGAGGTTGCCCAAATACCTGTTAAGAATACATACTACCAGATATCTTCTTCAGCTGATAAACAACTTCAGCAAAATGTCTGGATATAAAGTTAACTCAAACAAATCAGTAGCCTTCCTCTACTCAAAAGATAAATGGGCTGAGAAAGAAATTCAGGAAATGACACCCTTCACAATAGTCACAAGTAATATAAAATATCTTGGTGTGACTATCACCAAGCAAGTGAAAGATCTGCACTACAATTACTTCAAGTATCTGAAGAAAGAAATCAAAGAAGATCTCAGAAGATGAAAAGATCTCCTGTACTCATGGATGGGCAGGATTAACATAGTAAAAATGGTCATCTTACCAAAAGCAATCTACAGATTCAATACAATCCCCATCAAAATACCAACTCAATTCTTCACAGAGATAGAAAGAGCAATTCTCAAATTCATTTGGAAAAACAAAAAACCCGGGATAGTAAAAACTATTCTTAACAATAAGAGAAATTCAAGGGCTGGAGAAATGGCTCAGGCAGTAAAGACTAGGCTCACAACCAAAACTATAAGAGAACCTCTGGGGGAATCACCATCCCTGACCTCAAGCTGTACTATGGAGCAATTGTGATAAAAACCTATATGGTATTGGTACAGAGACAGGTATGTTGATCAATGGAATAGAAGTGAAGACCCCAAAATGAACCCACACATCTATGATCACTTGATCTTTGACAAAGACATTAAAACTATCCAATAGCAAAAAGACTGCATTTTCAACAAATGGTGCTGGCTTATGACAGGGAAGTAGAAGAATGCAAACTGACTATTTTTTTTTTATTGTCTTGAAATTTCTTTTCATCAGATAAAAACAATCCAATATATTTTAATTTAGCCTTATGTAAAATTTCCAAACATGGGTATAAAACAGACAGATTCTTTGCCAAAATATCACATGAATGGGTCACATGAATGGGTACTTCACTTGCTTGAATCCTCTGAACCCTGTCTCCCTGTTCATATTATTGTCAGCACTATTTTCCCTAGGCCATTACTACGATCATTTGTTATGCTCATGAAGCATTGTGTTTTCTTTTTCTAACTAAAAAACAGAATACTCCTCCAAAACATGACATGATCAGTTCTTTGCAGACACAATCCTACTTTCCAGGTAACAGTTCCTGTATTACTTACTGTCTTAGTCAGTGTTCTATTGCTGTGATGTGACACCATGACCATGACAGATCTTATAAGAAAAACCATTTAATTGGGATGTGTCTAGTTTCAAAGATTTATTCCATTATCTTCATATGGGGAGCATGGCTGCGTGCAAGTCACACATGGTAGCTGAGAGTTCTAAATCCAGATCCAAAGGCATCAGAAAGAGAGTACTACAGAGCTTGGGTTTGCTTTTCAAACCTCAAAGCCCACCCTCAGTGACATACTTTCTCCAACAAGGCCACATCTCCCAATCCTTTCAAAATGTGGCACTTCATGGTTCAAGTCCAAGTGGATCAAAGAACTCCACATAAAGCCATATACACTGAATCTCTTAGAAGACAAGTTGGGAAAGAGCCTTGAGCACATTAGCACAGGGGAAAATTTCCTGAGCAGAACAACAATGGCTCGGGCCCTAAGATCAACTATTGACAAATGGGATCTCATGAAATTGAAAAGCTTCCATAAGGAAAAAAAAACAAAAAAACAAACAAAACACTGTTAATAAGACAAAACCACAACCCTCAGATTTGGAAATGGTCTTTACAAAGCCTACATCTCTGATAGAGGCCTAATATCCAATATAGACAAAGAACTCAAGAAGTTAGACTCCAGAGAACCAAATAACTCTATGAAAAATGGAGTACAGAGCTAAACAATGAATTCTCAGCTGAGAAATATAGAATGGCCCAGAAGCACCTAAAGAAATGCTCTCCATTATGTGGATACACCCCATTTTTTTAATCCATTCCTCTGTTGAATGGCATCTGGGTTCTTTCCAGCTTCTGGCTATTATAAATAAGGCTGATATGAACACAGTGGAGCATGTGACTTTGTTGTATGTTGGAGTATCTCTTGGGTATACGCCCAGGAGAGGTATAGCTGGGTCCTCAGGTAGTGCAATGCCCTATTTTCTGAAGAACCTCCAGACTGATTTTCAGAGTGGTTGTATCAGTTTGCAATAAAAAAAACAATGACTTCATGGAATTCATAGGCAAATGGAATGAACTAGAAAATAATCATCCTGAGTGAGGTAACCCAATCACAAAAAAACACACTTTGTATGCACTCTTCAATAAGTGGATATTAGCCAAAAAGCTCGAATTACCCTAGATGTAATCCACAGACCACAGGAAGCTCAAGGAGAAGAATGACCGAAATGCAGATGCTCCCACTCCATCTTAAAAGGGGAAAAGATATCCATAGGAGGGGATACGGAAGCAATGTTTATAGCAGCGACTCAAGGAACGGCCATTCAGAGCCTGCCCAACATGTGACCCATATATATATATATATATATATATATATATGTAGTAGAGAATATATATGGGACACACACACACACACACACACACACACACACACACACACATATATATATGGGTCATATATATATATGGAGATATATATATATATATATATATATATATATATATATATATATCCGCCAAAACTAGATAAGATTGATGAAGCAAAAAAGTGCATGCTGTAAGGAACCGGATATAGATCTCTCCTGAGAGACACTTCCAGAGCATGTCCAATACAAAGGTCAATGCTAGCAGCAAACCACTGAACTGAGAATAGGATCCCCTTTGGGGGAATTAGAGGAAGGATTGAAAGAGCTGAAGGAGCTTGCCATCCCATAAGAAAACAATGCCAACCAACCAGAGCTTCCAGGGACTAAACCACTACCAAGAGACTATACATGGACTGACCCAGGGCTCCAACTGCACATGTAGTAGAGAATAGACTTGTTGGGGCACCAGTGGAAGGGGAAGTCCTGGTCTTGCCAAGATTTGATCCCTAGTGCAGAGGAATGTCAGGCAGATGGTAAGGGGGATGTATGGGGGGGATACACATATGGGGGGTGGGTGATGGGATGGGGGGATATGGACAGGAAACTGGGAAAGGGAATAACATTTGAAATGTAAATAAAGAAATATATCTAATAAAAAAAAGAAGAAATGTTAACACCCTTTGTCATAAGGGAAATGCAAATCAAATGACTCTGAGATTCTACCTCACACCCACCAGTCAGAATGGCTAAGATTAAAAATCTCAGGTGATAGCAGATGCTTACAAAGATGTGAAACAAGAGGAACATTCTTCCATTGTTGGTAGGTTTGCAAGCTAGTACAACCACTGGAAATCAGTCTGGAGGTTCCTCAGAAAATTAGACACAGTAAAACCTGAGACCCCAGCTATACCACTCCTGGGCATATACCCAAAAGATGCTCCAACATATAACAAGGACACATGCTCCACTCTGTTCATAGGAGCCCTATTTAGAATAACCAGAAGCTGGAAATAACCCAGAAGATGCCCTTCAACTGAGGAAAGGATAAAGAAAATGTGGTACATTTAAACTATGGGGTACTACTCAGCCATTAAAAACAATGACTTCAGGAAATTCACAAGCAAATGTATGAAGCTAGAAAATATTCTGAGTGAGGTAACACAGTCACAAAAGAACACATGGTATGCACTTACTTATAAGTGGATATTAAGAAGGAAGCTTTGAATAGCCATGATACAATTTACAAGCCATATGAAGCTCAAGAAGAAGGAAGACGAAAATGTGTATGCTTCAGTCCTACTTCGAAAAGGGAACAAAATAATCATGGGGAGGGGGAAGAATGGGAGGGATTTGGGAGGAAGAGAGGAGGGGAGAGGAAAGGGGGGCAAGATCCAGTATGGGAGGAGACTGCGGTGATATGTTGAGGGTTAAGAAATTGAATAAAGATATGTGTGTAGCCATGGGGGATGGGGAAGTGCAGATAGCCAACAGAAATTCCCAGACTCCAGGAAAGCAAGATACTTCCAGGACCCAAAAGGAATGATATTAGCTGAAGTACCCAACAAAGGGGAGAAAGAACCTGCAGAGACCGTATCCCGAAGGCCTCCGGTTTAGGGATGAGGTCACCTATAGTTCTCAAAATTTTAACCTAGAATTGCTCCTGCCTAAAGGAAATACAGGGACAAAGAGTGACCTGAAGGAAAGGTCATCCAGGGTCTACTGACAAATATAGATGTGAATGCTTGCATTCATTAGACTGAGCACAGGGACCCCAGTAGAGGAGTTAGGGGAAGGAATGAGGGAGCTGAAGGAGTTTGCAACCTCAACAACATCAATCAACCAGACCTCCCAGACCTCCCAGGGACTAAACCACCACCCAAAGAATCCAGCTGCATATGTAGCAGAGGATGGCATTACCTGGCATCAATGGGAGAGGAGTCCCTTGGTCCTGGGAAGGCTTGATACCCCAGTGTAAGGGAATGCCGTGGTGGTGAGGTAGGAGTGGTGTGGTGGGTGGGGAGCAACATAAGTGGGGGGGTAGGATAGGGATTTTTGAAGGGGGAAACCAGGAAGGAAATAACATGAAATGTAAATAAATAAAACAACCAATTAAAAATTACAAAACAAAAAAATGCATACTACCCTTCCAGAGGACGTGTCTTCTTCCAAACATTCAAGTTGAGATGTTAACAAGCAGCTGTGCGTTCAGCTCCAGGGAATCCTATAACCTTTTTTGTACTCCACAGGTACCCAAACTCATACTTGTACGTATAAGCATGTTCTCTCACACACAATCACACACATATAGCATTAAAAAAAGAAATAAATGAAAAATTAGAAGGAAAATTAATAAAGATCAGAAATGAGATTAATTAAATAGTAAGAAAAATACAACAAAAAGAATCAATGAAATATTTAGCTCTTTAAAACGATAAATAATATTAACATATTTTTAGTAAATATGACCACATAAAGGAAGTGCTGATTTGAATAGAAACACCAACCCTTATGCATGAATCTATTTAGATAATAGATTCATGAAATAGGAATAAAGCCTTATGAAGTTAAATACTTTGTCTCTAGCTGGTTAAACTGTTCTAGGAAATTGTCAGTGGGTGAGGCAAGTACTTCAGGGTTCATAATGTCATAGTCCTTTTTGCTCACTCTCTGATCTCTATAAGCAGCTAATATGTGCTCTCTCGGTTTCCTGCTCATGTCATCATGTTATATCTTCCTGCCATGGTGGACTCTTTATCTTTATAAAATTATAAGCCAAATAAACTCTCTTGTAAGTTGTTCATGGTCATAGAACTGTACCATAGCAATTGAAATGGAATAAATATAAGGAAAAACTTGAAAATTAATAAAATTAGAGAAGAAAGGGGCATTAAAGTCAATCTCAGTGAAAGTCAAAGAATCAATAGAGGCTACTTTAAAAACACATATTCTAATAAAAAGGAAAAAATGTAATAAATAGACAAAATTCTAGATATATTAAGAAATAATATTGAGCAAAGGTAATATAAAATATTTAAACAGATCAATGGTAAGCATGAAAAATAAAGTAATACTAAAAATTTTCCGTCTTTTGCTCAAAAATCTATGTCTGAATGAACTTATTGGTGAATTTACTTAAAGAGACCTATCATGAATTTCTTCAAAGTAGCCTAATTTATAGAATGGAGAGGATCACTTTAAACTCATACTTAAAACAGTCATTGTTACTTTAATATTAAACACGGATAAGGATTCCAAAGCATATGAAATATGAATACCCATTTCCAACATGAATGCAGATGACAAAATTCCTTAAGATGAAATTCAACATTTTATTAAAAATGTTATTAAAATAAGCATAACAGTATTATCAAAATGTTTTCATTACAGGAATACAGACACTATTCAACATATATTAATAGATAAACATTATATAAGATATTTACAGAACAATGGATAAAAGTTACATGATTATCCTAATAGATTCAGAAAAAACTTTTGAGAAATTTAATATTCTTTTATAATAAAATACACCCTAAGAATAAACATATTAAACAAAAGTATGATGAAATCATTGTGTTCTATATTATACGAAATGGCAAATTTTAAAACATGTTTTTGCATAAATAAATATCAATACAAGGTTTCCTACTTTTACCTCTATTATTTGGCATAGAGCTTGAAATCTTAGCTATAGCACTAAGGCAACAGAAAAAAGAATAAAAGAAGCTCATAAGAAATAATGTCAATTCACCCTTATTTGGATATGGTATGATCTTATATTTAAACTATAGTCATAGTTCTGCTAGAAGACAATTATATCATAACATCAACAAAGATGAATGCTATGGCGACTTTTTATTTTCAACTTCCTAAAATCTTGAATGACCTGGGAAGAGGCTCATGTTTTGGTTGGCATGAGAGAACATCAGTGGTGAATTGCCTTGATTTAATGAATTGAGTTGAAATAAAAGCATACAAGCAGGCAGCACCACACCGCGGGGCTGAGTCCTGAAGTATATTAAAAAGGAGAGTTTTTATATTTTTGGTTGTGAGCCTAGCCTTTAACGGCTGAGCCATCTCTCCAGCCCTTATACCCAAAAGATGCCCCAACATATAAAAAAGACACGTGCTCCACTATGTTCATAGCAGCCTTATTTATAATAGCCAGAAGCTGGAAAGAGCCCAGATGCCCTTCAACAGAAGAATGGATACAGAAATGTGGTACATCTACACAATGGAGACACTTCAGCTATCAAAACCAACGCCTTTATGAAATTGGGAGGCAAATGGTTGAACTGGAAAATATCATCCTGAGTGAGCTAACCCGATCACAGAAAGACATACATGGTATGCATCACTGATAAGTGGCTATTAGCCCAAATGCTTGAATTACCCTAGATGCCTAGAACAAATGAAACCCAAGACGGATGATCAAAATGTGAATGCTTCACTCCTTCTTTAAAAGGGGAACAAGAATACCCTTGGCAGGGAAGAGAGAGGCAAAGAGTAAAACAGAGACTGAAGGAACACCCATTCAGAGCCTGCCCCACATGTGGCCCATGCATATACAGCCAGCCAATTAGACAAGATGGATGAAGCTAAAGAAGTGCAGACTGACAGGAGCCGGATGTAGATCCATCCTGAGAGACACAGCCAGAATACAGCAAATACAGAGGCGTAATGCCAGCAGCAAACCACTGAACTGGAGAACGGGGACTCTGTTGAAGGAATCAGAGAAAGAACTGAAGAGCTTGAAGGGCTTGAGACCCTATATGTACAACAATGCCAAGCAACCAGAGCTTCCAGGGACTAAGCCACTACCTAAAGACTATACATGGACCGACCCTGGACTCTGACCTCATAGGTAGCAATGAATATCCTAGTAAAGAGCACCAGTGGAAGGGGAAGCCCTGGGTCCTGCTAAGACTGAACCCCCAATGAACTAGACTGTCGGGGGAGGGCGCAATGGGGGAGGGTGGGGAGGGGAACACCCATAAGGAAGGGGGGAAGGAAGGGATGTTTGCCCGGAACCGGGAAAGGGAATAACACTCGAAATGTACATAAGAAATACTCAAGTTAATAAAAAAAAAAAAAAAAAGGAGAGTTTTATTTTGTTCTCTGTCCCTAATTAAGAATGCAATTTGTACTGTTCCCTCAAGCTTTTACTGCTGTTATCTCCATCTTATGATGGAGTACTACCTAGAATTTTCAGTAAAAGTAAACACTTTCTCCTCCAAATTGCTTTCATCTGGATGCATAATTAGAGAAATAGAAAAGAAAATTAAGGAAATGGACACATAATTACAGAAATAGGAAAGAAAATTAAGGAAATGAAGAATACAAATTAATTATAAAACTTACTTTCTTTTAGACATTAAAAAAAAGCATAACAAAGTATCCATAAAAATGTCATTCAAAATAACCTTAAAATATCTAGAAGTAGATCTACTCATTGTCAAAGTCATTAACAATGAAAACCGAACAGAAAATCATTGGTGAAGAAGACACTAAGAAATTTCTAGAATGAATAGTGCTATAATGGTCAATCTGTACAATCTTTCTAAAAATTCATTGAAATTACTTATAAAATTATAAAATCTGTTCTAAAATTTGTATGAAAGCACAAATGAACTCTAGTTTCCAAAGAAATCCTAATGAGAACAATACTAAAAATGTGGTAGTACCCAAGTTCCAAGTCAACTACATATGGGGAAAGGAAGCTAAGTAGATAAATGGCATAGAATAACCAAATAGAAACCTATACATCTATAGTCAAAATAACTTCATCAGAGGGCTTAAAACATATAAGAGTAAAGATCCTCTTTTACAAATTATACAGGGTAAAGGTGATAACTACATGAAGAATATTGAAAGCAGCTTCCAATACCTCATGCTTGTAGACAGGAGCCTAGCACAATTGTCCTCTGAGAGGCTCCACCCAGCAGCTCACTAAAACAGATGCAGACACCCATACCCAAACATTCAATAGAGCTTGGAGACTTTTTTTTAATTATTCCTTTTATAGTCTAGCCATTGCCCCCCTTCCCAGTCTCCCTCCCACAGTTCCTCATCCCAATCTTCCTTCACCATGTTTCCAAGAGGATTTTCCCCCATCTCAGGCCTCCCTACTCCATGGGGCTTCAAGTCTCTCCAGGGTTAGGTGCTTCTTCCCCCACTGAGGTTAGGCCAGGTAGTCATCTACTATATATGTGTTGGGGTTCTCGGACTACCAGGCTCCTTTACTCTGCCTGGCTCAGTATCTGAAAGATCTCAGGGGTCCAGGTTAGTTGAGGCTGCTGCTCTTCCTATGGGGTCATCCTCATTCAACATAATTAAGGGTTTCCCTAATTCAACCACTGGGGTCCTCGACTTCACTCCATTGGTGTGGTATATGTATCTGCATCTGACTCTCAGCTGCTTGTTGGGACTCTCAGAGTACAGCCATGCTAGGCTCCTGTCTGTAAGCACAGCATAGCATCAGTGATAGTGTCAGGCCTTGGAGACTCCCCTTGAGCTGGACCTCAAGTGGGTCAGTCACTGGACCTCCTTTCTCCCAGTCTCTTTGCCATTTTTGTCCCTATAGTTCTTTTAGACAGGAACAACTCTGGGTCAGAAATTTTGACTGGGATGGCAACCCCATTACTCCACTTGATGCCTTGTATTTCTACTGGAGGTGGACTCTATAAATTCCCTCTCCCCACTGTGGGGCATTACATCTAAGGTCCCTCCATTTGAGTCCTGAGAGTCTTTCGCCTCCCAAGTCTCTGATATTTTCTAGAGGGTTCCCCGACCTCCCACCTCCTGAGATTGCATATTTCCATTCATTTTGCTGGCCTTGGGGTTTCTTTTCTGTCTTTCCACCCCACACCTGACCACATTTCCCTTTTCCAATCCCCCTCCCCTCTTCAATCCAGGCCTCTTTCCCTCTGCCTCCAATGATTGTTTTTTCTCCCTCCCAAGTGGAATTGAAGCATCCTCACTTGAGCCCTTCTGCTTGTTAACCTTCTTGAGTTTTATGGATTGTTTCCTAGGTATTCTGTACTTTGGGGGCTAATGTCCGCTTATTAATGAGTATATACAATGCATGTCCTTTTTGGGTCTGAGTTAATCCACTCAGGATATTTTCTAGTTCCATCTATTTGCCTGTAAAACTCAGGATGTCCTCTCTCTCCACAGCTGAATAGTATTCCACTGTGTAAATGAATCATTATATTTTCTATATTTATTCTTTGTTTGTGAGACAACTGATTGTTTCCAGCTTCAGACTATTATGTATAAGGCCTCTATGAACATACTGGAGCATGTGTCCCTGTGGCATTGTGGGGGCATCTTTTGGGTATATGCCCAAGATATAGTTCGGTGTTTGGGTAGATCTATTTCCAATTATCTGAGGAAACTCCCTTATGGAAGAGTTGGGACAAGAATCGAGGACCCTGAAGGTGATAGGAACTCCAGAGAAAGACAAACAGAGTTAACTAACATGGACTCTTGGGGACTCTCAGAGACTGAACCATCAACCAAAGAGCATACATGAGGGCCTGAGGACTCAAGCCCATATGCAGCAGATGTGTGGTGGGTTTTTATGTGGTTCAGCCGACAACTGGAGCATGGACCGTCCCTAAGGCTGTTGCCTGTCTGTGGCATCTGTTCTCCAGCCTTCTGTGGTCTGGGTGGGAAAGAGTGCAACTAGCCCTGCAGAAGCATGATATACTAGTGTGGGTGGATGCCCAGTGGGGGGCCTCCACTCTCTCAGATGAGAACGGGATTAGGAGGAGGGATTAGGAGGAGCGACTGTGTAAGGGGCAGACCAGGAGGGAGTCAACAATCATGATATAAAATGAAAAAATTAATTAATTTACAAAAATAAATGCAGTATCAAATGCCTTCTAAATTCTGGCCTCTCTACTGCTAGATTAATAGAGACCTCAGACTTAATTGGGAAGGATTTATTTTTACAGTGGATAAAAGTTAACTGAGAACATTCTAACTAGTCAAAATAGAGAGAATGAGTGACTACTGACTGCTTAGCCACAAATGGGATGTTTATATCATACTCTGTCCCCAAAGGTCAGTGTCCATATTGCAAAAGATATTGGAAATTTTCTGAGAACCAGGTCAGGGGAATTGGAGCAAAAGACTATCCTATGAACATGAAAGGAACACATACAAACTCACAACAGCTGTGGCTGTCTAAGAAAGTCATTACCAGCATCAAGCAAGTCATGGAAGTGGAAGCATCTTAAGAATACATTTAATGACATTTGGGTGAGGGAAAGTATTTTCTTTAAGAGTTTGTTTCTGGTAGGTAGGCCACTCTCTAGTGGATGGTTCCACACCTCAAAGACTCTCAACAGAACAAACATGAATTAATAGGCAATTAATATTTAAAAAGAGGACACAAAGTTGAGGGCTAAGGGGAGTTGGGATAAATCTGGGGTTAAAAGAGTGAGATATACAGACAATCAAGTACATTGTTTGAAATTCTCAATGAATTAATAAATTTTCTTAAAAAACAAAATATGATACATATATGTATAAAGAACATATCTATCAGAAACAAAGAAATGAAAAACTCATTCAATTTTCAGATAAAAATAAAGGAAAAGACTATGGAACACCAATCTATGTTTGTATAGTATCACTGTCACAGACACTTCTGATCTTAAAAAGGTCACTACCTCATATATGACATTTGTCTTCATTTTAAAAGCAATTACAGGGGCTGGCGAGATGACTGAGTGATTAAGAGCACCTGCTAATCTTTGAAAGTGAGTTCAATTCCCAGAAACCATATCGAGCGGTTCACAACTTTCTGTAACTACAATTGAAAAGAGGATATCATTACATCTTTAGTCCTGCCACAATATATGTGTCACCCATACATGTAGAACATACACTTATAAGACATCTATATATACACATAATAAAATAAAAATAAAAATTAATAACTTACTGAAAGTGATTGTAGTGGTGAAACTTCATAAATATTAGAGAACATTATATACAATAGGTTATAGTATATAATATCATAATAGTTTACAAATATTTATTATTCTTAAAGGATAGCTTTTTGTTTAAAATATCAATATATATTAAATTTCTTTTTGATGATGTTTTGAACTAGAGAATATGTTTTGAAAATTAAGGCTGAATGTACAAATATAAATTAAGGTAAAGATTAGAGGAAATAAAACAGTGAAATTTGAAAAATCTAAAATCTTTTTATTGTGGTAAAATACATACAGTGTCAAGATATTGTTTTCATTTTAAATTTAAAGTTACCTGACATTAATTGTATGGACAATGTACTCTAATTACCTCTGCAATCTATTTGCAAGGCTTTTACATTACACTAAACTGAACATTCGTATCCAGTAACTCATTTTTCTGTTTTCTCAGTGCGTGATATCATCTAACCCACAGTTTGTTGTTTCTTCATTTGTTTGTTTGCTTTGTCTATTTAAGCAGAAATAATATGTAAAAGTGAGATGTCTATTCATTTTCTTCACTGTACACTTTGCTCTGGGATTGGTGATTCTGTTGGTCAGCTGTGCTTATCTTCCACAATGGTTTTTAAGTTCTATGACAAAAGTTTGTAAAACATATCAGTGCAGTTAAATTTCTTTTTGTCCAACAGCAAGAGAACTTTTAGCTCCTTGAAATTGTTTACTGGTAACTTCCAGAAGCTTCTGGTGAGCATTTGCTTTTTTTTTCTTTCATAACTAACCAATACTGGGAGTCAAATCAACACTTGGATCTTATTCACATCCTGTTGTTCAAACTTCTAGGTTCCCTTCAAATGTGCTTAATTTTGACCCTTAAGACTAACTAGTGTTGAAAGAAATTCCTTTGATTTTTGTTTTTGTTTTCGTTTTTTTAATGAAAGTGAGAGGTGAGAGAGCAGCCATGCCATTTTTCAGAAGATGGCAGCCACCTTATCGGTAGGGAAAGGAATAAGAAGAGCACTTAACACAATTAGTTTTAATATGTGTGGGTGTGTGGAATTAATGTGTACTTGCTTGCTTTGTTTGAATTATTAAGTCTATCAGCCCTTCCCCATCTTTGGAGACAGATGCAGACGGAAACCCAAGGAGAGAAGAAAATAATGCCATTCTAACTAGAATGAAACACTGTGGTCATCATACCTTCTATTTCATTTTACCTTTGTTTTTCTTTACCTTTTTATTATTATAGTTGTGAGCATGAGTTGTCCAAGTGTTCTACTTTCATTTTAATCTCCAACAGTATTTAAAAATCAAGAAATATAAACAAAAACTACTTTAGGATTTTATCTTATCCCTGCCATAAGGCTCTGAGGTAACAAAAAAAATGTTAACAAATGCTGCTGGGGAACTGAGGATAGGGAACACGTCTTCATTTTTAGTCAGAGTAATAACTTATATAAGATCACTAGGGAAGTCATTAAGGAGTTTCCTTAAAAATCTAGAAATTCAACTACCAAGGTGTATCACGCTTGGATACATTCCTAAAATGTTCTATATCTGCACATTAAGGTATTTACATGTATACATATTATATAATATATTAACACATTATTGCTATGTATATTATGTAAATTATATAACATTAATTATGCTACATTTTAAAATTATACAATATAAATGATAATATATCATATAATGTTTTTATTTGTTTTTCTATTTAATTTTATTGGATTTTTTGTTTATTTATATTTCTTTTTTAATTGGATATTTTTTATGTACATTTCAAATGTTATTCCCAGTTTCCCGTCCATAAACTCCCTATTCCATCTCCCCTCCCCTTTTTTCTATGAGGGTGTTCACCCTTCCCAACCACTCACAGCTTCCTGCCTCCTTGCCTTGACATTCCCCTACATTGGGGGCGTCCTGCCTGGGCAGAACCAAGGGTGTCACCTCCCATTGGTGCCCAACAAGGCCATTCTCTACTACATATGCAGCTGAAGCCATGGGTCTGTCCATGTGTACACTTTGGATGGTAGTTTATTCCCTGGGAGCTCTTATTGGTTGGTATTGTACTTATGGGGTTGCAAGCCCCTTCAGTTCCTTCAATCCTTTCTCTAACTCCTCCAATTCTCAGTCCAATGGTTGACTGCCAGCATTCACCTTTCTATTTGACATGCTCTGGCAGAGTCTCTCAGCAGACAACTATATTAGGTTCCTTTCAGCATGCACTTCTTGGAATCAGCAATATTTTCTGGGTTTGGTGGCTGTATGTATATGAACCGGATCCCCAGGTGGGGCAGGCTCTGAATGGCCATTCCTTCAGTCTCTGCTCCAAATTTTGTCTCCATATCGCCTCCTATTCATATTTTTGTTCCCCCTTCTAATAATTACTGAAGCATCCACACTTTGGTTGTCCTTCTTCTTGAGCCTCATGTGCTGTGTGGATTGTATCTAGTGTAATCTGAGCTTTTGGGCTAATATCCACTTATTAGTGAGAGTATAACATGTGTGTTTTTTCGTAATTGGGTTACCTCACTCAGGATGATAGTTTATACTTCCATCCATTTGCCTATGAATTTCTCGAAGTCATTGTTTTTAATAGCGGAGTAGTATTCCATTGTAGAGATGTACCACATTTTCTGTATCCATTCCTCTGTTGAAGAGCATCTGGCTTCTTTTCAGCTTCTGTCAAATATAAATAAGGCCGCTGTGAACATAGTGGAACATGTGTCCTTGTTATATGCTGGGAAAATCTTTTGGGTATATGCCTAGGAGTAGTATAGCTGGGTCCTCAGGTTACCTTTCTGACTGATGTGAGGTGGAATCTCAGGGTTGTTTTGATTTGCATTTCCCTGATGACTAAGGATGTTGGACATTTTTAGGGTGCTTCTTAGCTATTCGATATTCCTCAGCTGAGAATTCTTTGTTTACCTCTGCACCCCATTTCTGATAGGGTTATTTGATTCTCTGGAGTCTTCTTCTTGAGTTCCTTGTATATATTGGATATGTATCCTCTTTTAGTAAAGATCTTTTCCCAATCTGTTGGTTGCCATTTTGTCCTAATAACAGTGTCCTTTGCCTTACAGAAGCCTTGAAATTTTATGAAGTCCCCTATGTCGTTTCTTGATCTTAGAGATAAGCCATTGGTGTTCTGTTCAAGAAGTTTTCCCAAGCCCTGGGTCCTGTTAAGACTGAACCCCAGTGAAATAGGGACTGTCGGGGAGGGCGTGCAATGGGGGAGGGGTGAGAGGGGAACAACCCATATGAAGAGGGGAGGGAAGGATGTTTGCCCGAAACCGAAAGGAATAACACTTAAAATGTATATAAGAAATACGCTAATAAAAAAAAAAAGAAGTTTTTTCCCCAGTGCCCATGTGTGTACCAAGACTCTTCCCCACTTTTTTCCAACTAGTTGAATGTATCTGTTTTATGGAGGTTCTTGATCCTCATGGACTTGAGCTTTTTACAGGGCAATAAGAATGGATGGATTTTCATTCTTCTACATGCTGACCCCAGTTGAACCAGCACCATTTGTTGAAAATGCTATCTTTTTTCCATTGGATGGTTTTAGCTCCTTTGTCAAAAATCAAGTGACCATAGAGTTGTGGGTTCTTTTATGGGTCTTCAATTCTATTCCACTGGTTCTATTTGTCTGTCTCTGTACCAATACCATATAGTTTTTATCATTATTGCTCTGTAATACAGCTTGAGGTCAGGGAAGGTGATTCCCCCAGAAGTTCTTTTGTTGTTGTGTATAGTTTTTGTTATCCTGGTTTTTTTTTTTTTTGTTATTCCAAATGAATTTACAAATTGCTCTTTCTAACTCTATGAAGAATTGAAATGGAATTTTGATGGGAATTGCATTGAATCTGTAGATTGCTTTTGGCAAAATGGCCATTTTTAATATATTAATTCTGCCAACCCATGAGTATGGGAGGTCTTTCCATCTTCTGCCATCTTCTTCGATTTCTTTCTTCAGAGACTTGAAGTTTTTATCACTACAGATCTTTCACTTCCTTGGTTAAAGTCACCCCATGGTATTTTATATTATTTGTGAGTATTGTGAAGGGTGTCATTTCCTTATTTTCTTTCTCAGCCTGTTTATCCTTTGAGTAGACAAAGGCTACTGGTTTGTTTGAGTTAATTTTGCTGAAGTTGTTTATCAGGCTTGGCTGAGTGGTAAGGTGATGGACTACTTACAATTTTTAAATGTTAACTTAGATGACTGACAAAATTTGAACTTTTAAGCATTTATTGTTTATCAAAACGATGTCCCCATTTTTGTATGTTTGTTTTGAATAGTTTAGTTTCCTCATTGAATGTTCTTCTCATCCTTATTAAGTGCTATCTGACAAAATCTGTGAGTTTGTTTCTGGATTACAATTGCTTTGTAGAAAATGTTGATGTAACCGAACTTCAACATGGAATTTTATTTTATTTTTTCCATCTTTATTAAATTGGGTATTTCTTATTTACATTTCTAATGTTGTTCCCTTTCCTGGTTTCCAGGCCAACATCCCCCTAGTCCCCCTCCCCTTCTATATGGGTGTTCCCTTCCCCATCCATCCCCCCATTTCTGCACTCCCACCAACAATCCCTTTCTCTGGGGGTCCAGCCTTGAGAGAACCAAGGGCTTCCCCTTCCACCAACATGGAATTTTAATTTTCTCTTTTTGGCATTCTTCTATTTCACTTTTAATATAATATAATTTCTTTTCCATTCATGCATAAAGCTTCATCTGATTCTGAAAGACGTTTTATTTCCTTTGTAAATATACTAGGGTAACGGTCAAAATTTTCCAATCTTTATTTTAAATAACAACAAATAATCTCTTTTCCATTATTTAGTAGAAATAAATATGTTTTATTCCTTAGTGAAGATTAATAATTATCAGTCCATTTTGTGTATTAGTATTTTCTGATTTTGATTTGTTATTATAGACATACAATTTAATTTTTCCATTAATTTTGATCTCTGAAACACCGATGAATTTCTTAGTTTAATACATTTGTATATGTGTGTTTTTGTTTGTTTGTGTGTGTGTGAGAGAGAGAGTGTGAGAGTGTGTGTGTGAGAGAGAGAGAGAGAGAGAGAATGTGTGCTTGTGTCTGTGTGTCTGTGCAAAGGTAAGTTTTAGTTAAATGATGAGATTTTGAGATTACTTGAAAGGATGATGAGTGATTCAAAGGTGCCTATAATACAAATTAGTCTTTCTATAACTTAGGAGAAGGTATAACCCTGATTTTTTTCTACCAATTATTTATAATTTATACAATCTTATTGAGGGGAGAAAATTTTATATACTTCGAGACTATTGTCAGCATTGTGAACCTCTTGAGACATATGACATTTGAATCTCATTAACTTCCCTTCCTCCTGTAGTATAGAATGTTAATAGGCCTGAACATATGTGAATATTATATGAAATATCATAGCTGCTCTGAATCAACACAAGAATTATCATATAAAACCTGCAGTAAATTGCTATATATTAGCAAGTAGCTATATTGTATATAAGATCATGAAATATAGTGTCTTTGGTTTTGAGGAGCATAAATCCTGGTTTTCATAGTGATAATACTAATTAATATTGTCTCCAAGAGTGTCTATGCATTTCTGTCTTCTAACATTAACATCAATATTTGTTATTTTAAAATGTATTAATGATAGCCATTGTTACTATGTTATAATCTCAATATTCCTGATATAAATTTCTATGTTGATTAAAGATAATCTTTTATTAATCTATTGGCCATTTATTACCCCTCACAAAAACTGCCTTTGAGCTCACTTGTACAATTAATTATTGTAGTATTCTCTTCTGATATTTAATTTTAAAAATTATTTTCATATTCTGGATAAATGACCATTTGTCAGGTGAATACCTTTGAAGATTTTGTCATATTCTGTGAAATGTATACTTATGATGTTATTTGATTTGATGTACAGAAGCTTTTCAATTTGATGTGATCATATTTGTCAATTATTGTCATTATTTCTTCAGCCTATAGAGGCATATTCAGTAGCTATATCTATAGCTTGATATATTTAACTGCTTTCTTTCTCATTGTGTCAACGTTCTTTTAACATGTTTGATTCATAGTGAATGATTTTTACATGACAGTTAAGAATTTGCTTTCAATTTTCCAAATATGGATACTGTTTACCTGGTACTACTCAGAAAAGTCGTGAACCAAATGGTAACTGTGTAAGTTTCTTTCTGGTTCCTTTATTCTATTTTATTATTCTATGTTTCTGGGGTTTTTTTTTTGTGGTATCACGCTGTTTTGTCACTAAGAGTTTAAAGTAGTTTTGTATTATTTATAATAGTGCTCTCTTTATCATTCTTGCTTTGGATATTAAGTGTCTGCCTTGTATCCATATGAATTTTAGTGTTTTCCTCCTTGTGTGAATAATCTCATCAGAAGATGAATAGGGCTTGCATTAAATCTATAGATTGCTTTCAGTTATATAGCAATTTGCAAGATAATAATTCTTATGAATGAAGACTATCTTTTTTCCCATCTTTATTAACTTGAGTATTTCTTATTTACTTTCAATTGTTATTCCCCTTCCCTGTTTCCAGGCTAACATCCCCCTAACACCTCCCCCTCCTCTTCTCTATAGGTGTCCCCCTCCCCATCCTCCCTCCATTACCGCCCTTCCCCCAACAATCTCGTTCACTGGGGGTTCAGCCTTGGCAGGACCAAGGGCTTCCCCTTCCACTGGTGCTATGAGGACTATCTTTACATATTTTGGTGTTCTTTAAAATTTTACGATAAATATTTTGTAATTTAATTTTATTTTTTTTATTTTTTATTTTGTAATTTAATTTTATAATTCTGTCCTTTCGTTGTTTGGGTTTTTTCCTAGGTATTTGTTTTTTACCAAAATTCAATAAAATGGAAAAATGAATAAATAAAACAAATTAATTTTAGAATGCAAACAGCAAACTAGCCTGCATTGCTGTAGTCATACTATAAACACCAAAGGAACAAATTTAATAAATAAATGAATGAGCATTGCAGTGAAAATTTTCCCAACAGTGAAAATGGAAATTTGAATAAATGTTGAAAGGTAGAGAGACCTCTATATTCATTATTTATTTCACTTTTGTGGCAAACCACCTCATAAAAAGATCTGTTTCATAGTTCCTGAAGGTTTTACTGTGGCTTACAGGTCAAGGCTAAGTAAGATCCATCATGACAGGAAAGTCATGTCCACAACAGGTTGAGACAGCTGGTAATATTGTATCTGTATTCAGGAAGCAGAGAGCAACGAATATTATTATTCTTTTTCTCATGTTCTCAGATCCTTTTCTCACTTTTATTTGTCTTGCAGTAAATGTTGGTGTTTCCAATTCAAATAATATATATTATTTTCTGATAGAAATCAATAAAAGTAACATATATACAAATGTATGTATTATATTATATTCCATTGACTTCATAGTCATAGACCGGTTTTATATATGACTTTATATCTTGTAAGTTGATAATATCACCACAAGATTACTCTTTGTCAAGCTAACACCCAGACATATAGTATTTGAGCCATAGATTTCCACCCTGTATTAGTTTGAATGAGAATGGCCCCCATTGGAACATAGGCTTGAATGCAATATTTCTGTTGCCTCATTTATACTAACAAATAAAAATATTTAGCTAAGTGTTTTGTCAAGGTTAACACTATTAACCTTGTATTAACTATTGTATTAAGAGTTTTAAATAATATTTATTACTGAAGCTACTATAATTATGTATATTTATTTATATGAAATATGAAATGGGGTACTTAAAAGTATAAATATTTGTTCTTTGCTTTGTTGAAGAGGGAAAAGAAATCATTGTCTTAAAGTAGAGTTACTGGTTTATTTTAGACGATGAAGAGATAATATCAAGGGCAGAGCTGAATAGTTAAGAAATTTGTACAAAGTTTCTAAAAGGTGAAGCTAATAAAAGAAATTTTGCATACAACCACACTGGTTTAAAATAGAGAAACAAAGCACTAAGTTTTCCAGAGTAGTTGAAAAAGAAATCATTGAAAAATATGATGATGATGATGTTCTTTTTTTTTTTTTTTAAAGATTTATTTATTTATTACATATAAGTACACTGTAGCTGTCTTCAGATACACCAGAAGAGGGCATCAGATCTCTTTACAGATGGTTGTGAGCCACCATGTGGTTGCTGGGAATTGAACTCATGACCTCTGGAAGAGCAGTCGGGTGCTCTTAACCGCTGAGCCATCTCTCCAGCCCATGAAATTCTTTTAGAACTGATTATATCACTCAACTAGACAAGAAGAGCACAAGTAGTTTAATGAAAATTCTCTAGTATGGAAAATGCCTCAAATTTATCAGAGTAGTTGATTACTCCCATGACACTCATGCCTCTATTGTACCACTAGTTATTAATTCCCTGGAAGGTTGATGCTCATAGAGTTTAGAGCTACATAATTATTTGGAAGGTTTCTCTACCTCAGAAGCCTGCATAGCATCTTCAGGCACTATGAAACAGATCCAGAAACGAGGAAGCCATCCCAGTTCTACTTTAAGTTTACTCTATATTGCAAAGAAACTGTGGGGCATCTTCAAAAAAAGGGTATCATCAACTAGCTATATTGGGTAACAAAGAATAATGGTAAAAGCCTATACTAAGGTGAAGTTTTTAAGAACAGTGGGGTTCCTTGACTAATACCTGTTAAGAAGTTATCTAACATCTGGTACACAGAATTAGAGTCTGAAAGTTAGTACACACACAGGAGGGAGAAAGAACATCAGACATTTGTCAGGCTAAGTCTAGATTGACTCACTAATTATATTTCCCAGAGGCATTTGGCTGATCACCTAGTGAGGTTCACACGTCAGAGGAGCAGAGCTTGTAGAATTCCAGGTCTTCTACAAGCTTAATTCACATGGGCAGGTGCCTGTACGAGATCTTTAAATGGGGGTGTTAGAGCCGACAGGGATATATGCCTCTCTATATAAATGGCTGTGAAGGATGGACATTTGGAATAGGTCCTGGAGCCCCTCCTCTCTTTCTTATTTGAGATTATGTGGGTACGTTGCTTTTCTTTGGCAGAAAATCTAACTGAACATACACAATTTCCTGTGATTCTGTAAGTAACCAGAAATCTTACAAAGGATCTATGAAAAATTCACTATTGTTCTACATCAGGGACCCTCTTGCTATTTGGCCTAGATCATATTGCTTTCTGAAAAATTTTCCCTGAGTGTTTTAATAATATTTTAATTAAGTAAAGGTGAAAATTATGTGTAACTTAAATGTATAACCATCTTAAATTATATAAAAATAAATTGATTTACATTTATAAATTGACCTCTTGTTGGTTCACCTTGGTAATAATCAGAAGTTGGGTATATGAAACGTCAAGCTAATCTATAAACTTGAGAACTAGGAAAATTTTGCATTATGAAATCCACTTAATAGAACTCCATTCTGTACTTTTTTCCCCATGCTGCAGGCTTATGTATGGTGCTGAACAAAATAAAATGTGGCACTTACTATTTTTTCCTTATTTTATTATTACTGAGAGCTTGATTAAAACAGATCTGATGTTGCCAATTCTCAACACATGGTAACTGAATACATTAAAGAAATTACTTAGTAAAAAGGAACACATGATGTGCTCATAGGAATATCTAACCATCGATTTGCAGGAATATCAAATAGATGGCAAGCATGAGTGTTTGCAAACTTTATGCTCATTAGATTGTTTTTTGGTTTGCTTTCCAGATGAATCTGACTTGTGTCACCAGATTAATTGCAAAGCTGAATTCATCTAGAGATCATAGCACTTTTCATTTTTTTATTTTATTTGTTAATAGTTATAATACTCCATGCAAGGAACATAATCAATGAAGCTAAAATGCTACTGAAGATTTTAGTTAATACATTTTAAATTTCTTAATTTGATTTAAGTCATAGAGACTTGTATTGTGAAGTTTATTTCAGTTTCACAGTAGTTTTGCGATCATGATTTTTCAAATACTAATTTACACCTATTTTGTGCATGAAAGGATTTTGAAATAACAAATGTAAAAATATAAACTCTTTAGCAATACTTGAAAGTTTATACACACTTCTAAAATCTTCTAGATTCATTTTGCCACTTCTTATGACTATGGCACTGGTAAGTATCCAGACAATTAAAATGATTAAGAAGAGACTGACATTATTAAAATAATTTGTTCTAAAATTATAATTGTGTTAAACTAAACGTTTTACTCAATCAATAAGTTTGTCCCAACACATCTCTGAATGAAATGGACTGTGATCTAGCTTTCAATATAATCAAATGATAAGCTATTTTCTTTAGTTCAATTTCTCACTCTAAAGATAAAATATCTAGCAAAAGTATCTTAATGATGGAAAGGGTTGATTTAGCTTCCATTGTGGAAATATAGTTCATTATGGTAGGGAAGGCATAAAAGTAGACATCTGAGGAAGCTGGTCATTGTACACCCACAGTCAAGATGCAGATGGCAAGTTCACTTGTGCTGCACTCACTTTCTCTTTATTATTCAGTCTGAATTAAAGCTCATCTAATGATCCCACACATATTCAAGGTAAGTTTAGTCCCTTCATTTAAATTTCTCTGGAAATATCCTAAGGACCTGGAAATACCCTATAGGTGCAGAACATTGTCCCTTTTATGTTTATAAGTGTCATCAAGAATAAATATCACAAGTGCACTTTGTGTCAATTGATACCCAATCATATCACTTGAAAACATTGTCTCAGGTCTACTCTTGACTTCATAATGTACAATGTATTTAGTTCATCTCTAAAAGTCCAAGTTCTCAAATACTTGCATGTTCAGGCCTGTTCTTAGGGTGACTGAAGAGTGTCTTTTAAAACTTAGATAATTTCTTAATTACATGTTTCTATAGTATCAAAAATTAAATATTTCAAATATGCAATGGCACAAAGTAAAGGTTCCTATTCTGTAAAGGAAGAGTGGTAATAGAGCCAGGAAATAACAGATCAAAGAGACCAAACAGAGAAGAGTTTTCATGAAATATCACCTATCCATTTGAACACATTGGGCTTGAGGAAACATCTGGATGTCAACAACCCCAGTTGTCCAATTCTTATTTTTGAAGCAGACACCATTACTGTTCTGGCTCACCTCTATTCCATGCCTGCAGCTATACTTGATAGATATCTCATGGTACTCACATCTCAAGCATATTAGCTTCACCATTGCATAATAGACATCACCTTCTCAACTACACATAATGGCCTGTCCATGCCACTTCCTTGGGAGTATAACTGTATAATGAATCTATGATACATTGCTTAGCCTCAGTATGTTATTAGTTAAAATGACTTTTGGGCACCTACAAGGATAAAGCTTAAAAACAAATAAACAAACAAAACCAATAGCAAACAAAACATGTTTCCTTGGGCAGCTGTCATTGAATAGAAAGTCTGTTTATCAATTCAGGTTCTCTGCTTTCTCTGTTCCACAGCCCTGGACTCCAAACATGGACTTCTGTTCATAATTAAGTTAGGTCTCCCCACACTAATTACCCTAATTACACATGCCCACAGTCTCTCCTCTGAGGGGATTATAAATGGATCACACCCATGGTTCTGCAAGTATGACCAAAAAAATTAATTGTTTCACCAATTGGTACTTGGATGTAATCCTTAGGTTTCTTGTTAGTGCCTTATGTGAGGAGAATAGGCATTTGTTCTCCTCTCCCCAGGAAGAACAATATCGCGACTTTCATTAGGATATATCAAAATTGCTTTTTTTCTTTATTGAGAGTACTATTAGAAGTATAGTGTATAAATTTTAGGTATTATAATGGGCACACACATATATGATAATTCAGGAATATATAGTATTAAAAAACATTTACCATATATCGAATATTTATTTCCTAAAGTAGAAATGACTCACTTGGACAAATACAGAGCATTTTGTATGTATTCTACTTAGTACATTAATGTAACTTTCAAAGTTGCCCAAAGCTAAACTAAGAATATTTGCCCCATGAACATACACATTTGTGCCCCAGTGAAGCAGCTTGTAAAATTATTCTTCCTATTACATCTTTGAGTCTGGAAATTATTCCATTTTTATTTCTGTCCAATTTTCTATTTAAATGTCATCACTGCTATGTGCATGAAACTTTGCTAGCTGTCCAGCTACAAAGAAAGCATGCATTAATAAGACACTTTCACCATTCTCTGCATATCTGATTGAAATGTAGAGAACAATGAGATCAGCATCCTTATTTACATACACCCGAGGGTATATTATCAATCTGTGATTTATTAAAGGTGTGGCTTATAGCTCACCTTTCTGTCACTATGAGTCTCATGATATATCTAGAAATATAGGAAAATATACTTTCCCTTCACCAAACTCTTTTAAGTACTATGGGCAGTCTATATAAAGCATGCTTAATCATTTGATAAAAATAAGGTACAATAATATTAAGAATAATGATGTCAATGATGTAAAAAGCAATTAAGTGGCATAGAAGATAGAGAGAAAATAATTTATGGAGACCCACATATATATCCCAAGGAGGTTCAGAATGAATAAAATAGCACATTATCTTTTCTTCTGCCTTTTCAATTACCATTTATCTCAGGTAACACAAACACTTAGTAAATATTTATCCGCACCCACACACAAATAGAAGTAGTGTAAGATTTATGTTACAATTTAGCAGCTTCTCAAAAGCAAAAGGGCTGAGGTTTGTTCCAACAGACTTCAAGCATTTTCAGGAAGCAGGTTACAATTTCTACAATTAGCATCTTATGTACTATTTAAATCAAAGTCAGACAGATGATGTGTTTGCAAAACAACAATCTTCTACAAAATCAATAAAATAAAACAAATGAGACATACACAAATGAATGAACAGCTTTCATTTTTCAAATATTTTAAAATATATGGAGGAATCATAAATCTCAGAAAACAACTATTAAAATGTGAAATGTTGTCTCCCTCTATGTTATATACCTACTGCTTTTTCTCTTATGTGCTCTTTCTTCCCACTTGATTTTGCCCTTTTTTAATTTAAAAACCATAATTAACAAGTACTCACAAAAGTAGTTATAAAGCCATGCATACAAATCCTTGAATTTTGGCATTCTTTCTCTTTGAATAGGAATGAGGATAGAAAAAGTACTTAACTAGTATCTTCTATGAGACAGAACACTGTTAAAACAATGAAATGGTTTTCTTTACATCTTTGAGAATTTTTTGTTTGTTTTCAAGTGTCTGGACGAGGCCAACTTATCCCTGATCAAGATGCTGTGCTTGGGAAAGCAAACAGACTGAGAAAGAAAGTGAATTTTAGTTTGACTCTAACACAGCAAGTGTGTTTGCAGTTCTTTTCCACATTGACTATTGTTTTTGTTTTGTTTGTTGTTTGTTGTTTTTGTTTTTTAAATTAGTTATTTGCAGAATTTAGTGTCTTGATTTCTAAAGTAATACATTCTAATAAAATTGTTTTATTTTTTCAAATTTCAATGTAAATACTTCTATTCCACAAACTTTATCAAGACTTATGGAATTGATGCCTTTGTAAGCTTTTGTATACTTTTTGCATGACTCAATGTCTCTATCCATGTCTTTGTCATATTTTCAAGTATCTTCAATGAGAAGGGTAACCAGATTTACCTCATCTTGCTGTACTTAATCATGGGATCTATTCTGGTTTGAAAAGTATTTGAAATACTGTATAATAAATCAATATGGCCTACCTTTACAATTTGTTCAAGACAACATTAGTTAACAGTGAAACAAATACTCTTATAACTCACATACTATTACAAAAGTACTTCACAAAAACACATTTAAAAATAACAAAGATTGGAATCTGCAGATATGTCTGAATACTTAAGAGCAGTGACACTCCTTACAGAATACCGAGGTTTGATTCTTAGCACCCACATGCTTGATCACAGCCATCTGTAATTCAAGTTCCAGGATCTTTGATGCACACTTCTGACCTCCAAAAGCACCAGGCTTAAACACAGTGCAGACATACAGAAGATAAAACATCCACACATACAGAAACTAAAATATTTTGAAAAAATAATCTGATTTTCTTAAAGTTCTATACAAGATGCAACAAGTCTCTGCTTCATATTACATGTCATCTGAGGATTTTAAAATTTATGTTCACTTTTAGGTATTTTTTTCTTTTAGTTGAAATGTGTTTGTAAGTGTGTGTGTGTGTGTGTGTGTGTGTGTGTGTGTGTGTGTGTGTATACCTGCTTTGGCATGCATATAAGATCAGAAGACACCTAAATGGACTTAGGTGTTCATTCTATTACAATTTTGAGAGTTCTGGGACTTGAACACATCATTATGCTTATGTCATCCGGTGACCGGTATCTTTGCAATCTTTGCTCTTGATTTTAGTTCTGCTTCATGTTTCAATAAGTAATCCAGGTTAAGGAAAGAACAGATACATTAGTAGCAATTTTCACACACACAAAAAAATCACAACACCACGGTAGAAAAAATTTGGCAAACTTTTTAATGTCTTAATTTCTTAAAGCCTTGCTTAGGGTTCTATTCATATCTCACTCGCTAAAAGCAAGCGACACAAACCCAGTCCATTATGTGCCAGGCACCGTACCAAATTGCTTATTTCTATTAGCCATCTCATAATAATTGGCATCCTTCTGCTCAAATTTAGGCAGCTAACCTCAAAAAATCATGCAGAAATTGTCTTATCTAAAATTATGCAGGACTGTGGTTAAAATATGTCTCCCAAATTTGAAAACTTGGTTCCTTAAACATTTTTTGGCATGAGATTTCATCATAAAAGGTCTGTACTAATGAATGGATTAATCTCTTTGTTGATTGATGGATTAAGGGGTTATGAGAGTGAATGATGTAATGGCTCTTAGTCTTCATGTGATGTCCTCTGAGGAAATAAAACTTCAGAGACTTAGGCTGGTGAAATAGCTTAGTGGCAAAGAGCACTTACATAAGGACTCTGTGCCACAGCTTGGTATTTAATTAAAGATTATAGGTAATACAGACTTTGAGGATAGATTTTAATGAAGTGAGTCACATAGATATCTTAGAAATGTTTTCATGAAGAAAATTTTATCAATGTAGTTTCAAGCGGATACAGTGAATTTTTTGAAACATGCCTATAAATTTCAGTTCAAAATGTTGCTGATGGCGAAAACTTGAGATTGCAAAAAAAAAAAACAAAACAAAACAATATTTTGGAATACAAATGAAAGTTTGATTCCCATGGAGACAGGACCCTTCATAAAATCTAATTGCACTCCATTTTCCTTACAAACTCTTCTATAAACATCTATTTTTGTCTGCATTTATCTCTTTATCATATACATATACTATATTTTATTTGAAATATGTTGATTACCAAATAGTCTCTAGACTATGAAATGGCTTCCTAAGTATTCTATTCATTTCTAACTGCACATTGCTCTCAGAGTTACATTTTCAAAATTACTTAAACCATGACATTTCTTCTAAAACCTTCAGTGACTCTCTGTTGACTCAATAATAAACTCTTAATCCTCAAGTAAGAATCTAAGGCTCTCCAAATTCGAGTCTCAAACTATGTGCCCAGACTTCTATTCCAGAAAAGCTCTTCGTATTTACTACCTTGGACTCATTTGCCCTTCCACAAATACATTCTCTCAGCATATGTATTGGATCAGATACCCATTTTTTTTTGTCAATGTCCTTTTACATATCCACTGTATGTATGAGGTTTTCAATTATGCGTGGAATTAAATTTAAAATTGATTTAAGTTTTAAAATTAGATAAATATTTCACATTATTATATGCAGAATATCATCAAATTTGGAAAAGATATTTTACTATAGATAAAACTTGTTAGATAATTAAATGCAAGGTAATAATTCATCTTAAATTTGTCTTGCTTATAATCCTAACACTTTTAGGGAGTGGAGACAGGGGGATCCTCAGAGATTAGCAGCCTGTCAGTTCAGCTGAAATGATGAACTTCTAGTTCAGCACAAGACTCTACATGTAAAAAGATGTAAGGTAGACAGTGAGGCCCGAAATATACTCGAAATTTAGTTCTGGCCTCCACATATACATACACAGGCACATACACGCACGCACACACACACACACACACACACACACACACACACCACTGTCATGCAGACACAAACTCAGATACTATTATATTCAAAGAAATAAAGAAAAAGATTTATGAGACAATATGTGTGGACACATCTAAGAAAAGTAGTCAAATGTTCTCAAAGCATGTCCAGTGTGTGTGTGTGTGTGTGTGTGTGTGTGTGTGTGTGTGTGTGTGTGTGTGTTATAGGAAATAGGAAATTTTAAAACCAGCCCACCATAAGTTAGTTATATTAGTTAAATATGTTTGCTGACAGATAGCTTTTATTGTAACTGGCCTACAGCTCTACTGTGACTCATTTCGATTTTCGTGTTCTTGTTAATCTTTTAGAGTCCATCATGTCTGTATCATGTCTATATTTGTACATTTTCTTGCATATATTGATGTCAAGTAGTCAAGCAAGATTCATATAAAGAGTGGGATTAAAAACAAAAAAAAAGTAAATGTAGCAGAGTTGGTAGAGTGTCTAGCATAACAGGAAAGCTTGGGTTTGATCCCCAATGCTATATAAACCAGAAGTACTAGTGCATGTTCTTAATCCAGAATTTGAGAGGGTAAAGCACATTTATCAAATCTTCAAGATTTAAAAAAAAAACACAAAAGACTTCAAGACCACTTTTGGTTATAGAGTGAATTTAAAGCCAGTTGAGACTTATGAGATCCTATCTAGAAAATAAATGAATAAATAGAAATGTAAAATGATAAAAGTTTAGGCAGGTATGATAGTGTGTACCTACAGTACTAGCATTTAGAAGCTATGAATGAGAAGCACAAGTTTGGGGACATGGAAAGCTATGTCTCACAAAATGTCCATCTTCATAAAAAAGAACCTAAAAACGTTCAATGTACATAAAAATGAAGTATACTTTGTCATTTATCTGTCTGTAGAAGTCACTGTTGTTATATATCTGAATAATTTTTTCTTAATAATTTTAAAATTGTAACATATTAAATCATAGTTTATATGAACTATGAAGCCATATAGCACTTTTTTTCAAAGATAGGACCGGATAATTATGCTGGAAAGAATAGAGGAATAAAGAATATTTTTAATAATGTGATGTATTTTATTTCTTTGCATTCATAGTTACATGAACTGTAAGAATATTTTAATTAGAAATACAAGCTAATTGCCAGCTTTTAATACCATTCTAATTTCACTGAATATATGGTTATGTAAAATACAAGTTTAAAGCACCCTAGAAAAGTATTCAAGAAGTTGGGTCCTTTGGTGAAAAAAAAATTAGTACTTATTAAGTAGTGTTCTTTAAATCATAAGCAAAAATGTCTGCTTTCATACCACCCATAACTAGTGTAACTTGGGAAGGATAATTTTCAAGACTGTATGTACATAGTTCTACTGTAAATAAGTATTTCCAGGTTTGGTAATAGAGTGTATGCTTTTAGTTTTAAAACGTTTACAATTTTGTATACTCATGCTTTGTTTTGTATTATGGAGACTATTTTTCTAAGGACCAGCCTCAGTTTGGAGAGGGGATATGAGAGAAGGGTAACTGGGAGTGGTGAAGCAAACAACTAGTAATCAGATTTTGCATCACATCCATGTTGGTGGCCTATGCTCCGCTGGAGGGAGACTGCTTTTCAGTCTGCTTTTAATCTAGTCTTTCCCCACCCCTCATCCCCCACCCCACGTCCCACTCTGATCTGCTTTCTTTTGCCATTTTCTGCTCAGAAAGTTCTCCAGGAGCTTTTTCTTGCTATTCTAAAAAACGTTTCTGGATAGCTCATCTCTTGTAGTCTTTTATTTTACCTATCAATTCAGTCATTTACTCCAGGTTTACAACCCTTTAATTTTAAGAACAGCAAACACATTTTTGTTTTTTTTATCACTGCAAAAATTTTAGAAATTTGTCTGCCTCTGTTAAGTATAGGTGCTAAGATAGATGAGTGGGACCCCATTCTAAAAGTACTTTTTCTATCAGACCTTGGGCCTGGACTTCCTGTGTCCCAGGTTGACTTTGAACTCAAGAATCTATGGGCCTTTGTATCTGTCTGCCTTTGTATATATTTAATAAGCTATCTTAATAATGCAGCTGCCCCTCATATAATTCATACTGCATTCTTATTTTTTACACAGTTGAGAAATATATACTTTTAAACTCATGTTTTTAGAGTTTTGTCCATAGCCTTAAATGGCTGTCCTGAAGGTCCCAGCATTTAGCATTTTGCTAAGACATTAGCCACACCTTAGTCTCCTGGACTCCTGCTGTCTCTAATTATTATGAACTCATTAACATGGAGGACATTACTTAAAGGAGGAATTAAAATATGTACATTTTTATACAAACAAGCCTTAGTCCTACTGCAGCCATTGACACTTGGGGCCCATATCTGCTGGTCCTGTGCCAATGACAGGAACCATGACATTCTGTCCCCAACAAGGTCATGCTAGACTGGCATCTTTTTTTTTTTTTTTTTTTTTTTGAGGGCAAGTGTGGTTACTGAGAACTTGGCTTGATTGATGCAGACTGGAAGGAGAAATAAAACTAGTAAGAATAAACCAACTGCACCAGTGACAGGAAACATGCCATTCTGTCCCAACCAAGGCCATGCCAGAGCTGACACTATTGAAATCTATGTTTTATAACATGACTATCTTCAATGTTTATATGTGATCAATATAAATACAAGTTAAAACAAAACTAGGAAAAGTAACTAAATCTTATTTTTTAATATTATTGAAACAAATTTGTGACTTTGTGTGTGTGTGTGTGTGTGTGTGTGTGTGTGTGTGTGTGTGTGCGCGCGCGCGCTCGCGCATGTTCATTCCTAATGGTTAAATGATTCTCACTCTCCAGCTTTGCTGCCTTTAACATGCATCTTGCAAAGGTTGGCCTCATACCTTATATGCAGCTTTTTCTTGGCAGAGGTCTCATGACACTGGCATCCCCATTTAGCATCGAATGCAACCTTTGCTTTATTTCCACAGCTTCACACAATGGCTGCTCAGGGACTCTTCTCCTCACAGGGTCTTCAGACTTCCTCCCATGCTATAGGTTTTTTGGCCTCAGTAACTTTCTGAAAGTGTGGGGACCTCTTACTCTTGCATTCTTTATGACTCTAAAGCTAGAACTAGTTTGGGATGTAATCCTGACACATTGAATGACATTTGCAAAACCTTGTGTTTGTTGTTTTTTTTATAGGAGCAGAAAGTATTTTTTTTAATTTTTTATTATATATATTTCTTTACTTACATTTCAAACATTATTCCCCTTCCCGATTTCCTGTCCATAAGCCCCCCTCCCTTCCCCTCCCTCCCCATACGTGGTATATTCCCCATACATCCTCCTTAGTGCCCCCTTATTCCCCTGCACTGGGGTCCATCTTTGACAGGACAAAGGGGCTTCCCTTTTCCCTGGTGCCCCAACAAGGCTATTCTCTGCTACATATGCTGTTGGAGCCCTGGGTCAGACTTTTGGTAGTGGTTTAGTTCCTGTAAGCTCTGATTGGTTGGCTTTATTGTTCTTATGGGGTTACAAGCTCCTTCAACTCTTTCAATACTTCTTTTAATTCCCCGGAAGGGGGTCCTATTCTCAGTTTGGTGGCTTGCTGCTAGCATTGAACTCCGTATTGGACATGCTCTGGATGTAGCTCTCAGGAGAGATCTACATCCGGTTCCTTTCTGCATGCATTTTTTAGGTTCATCAATCTAGGTTTGATGGCTGTATATATATGGGCCACATGTGGGTCAGGGTCTGAATGGCCATTCCTTGAGTTGCTGCTCTAAACTTTGCATCCACATCCCCTCCTATGGATATTTTTTCCCCTTTCCACACTTTGGTCATCCTTCTTCTTGAGCTTCCTGTGGTCTATGGATTGCATCTTGGGTAATTTGAGCTTCTTTGGCTAATATCCACTTATCAATGAGTGCATACCAAGTGTGTTCTCCTGTGATTGAGTGAAAATGTATCACTCAGGATATATTTTCTATTTCATTCCATTTGCCTATGAATTTCATGAAGTTATTGTTTTTGATAGCTGAGTAATATTCCATTGTGTAGATGTACCACATTTTCTCTATCCATTCCTCTGTTGAAGGGCATCTGGGTTCTTTCAAGCTTCTGGGTATAATAAATGAAGCTGCTATGGACATAGTATCTGATTCTCTCTTTTTACCATTTTGTAGCTTTGTTTGGTGGTATCTTGGACTGTGGGTAGATATCTCTTTATTCCAATCTCCCTACCTCTCTATCTCTACCTTAATCTCCCTAGCATTTTGTTGAAAAAATTGGTTTCAATATTTTTTTCTTTTTTTTATTTCAAACTCTACCTGCTATACTTATTTACAGCCTATTTGCTGTTCTGTTTTTCATTAGACTGATGATTAATAACCATGTGGGAAAGTCAATATTAGGCCGTATTGGTCTCTGAACATTCATACCATTTCTTTTTAATTTAGCTTTGGGCAGGGAGAAGAGAAGCAAGAAGACACATATTTGCCAAAATGCAGAATGGTCTCTAGCCCAGTTGATAATATTGTTCTCTGAAACATCTTGAGCCCGGTTTCTACAGTCTCCATGGCTCTCAGCACTACTTCTTCCAGGTTCTAATTATAATGCCTCATTAAACTTTATTTATAGTATACAACTACTTTCATAGTCTAAATTTCCAAACTGTTTAATATTTTTCCAAAACAGTATAGTCAGGTCTATCAAAACACTATCTCATTTCTTGGTACCAACATCTTTATTAGTAACTTTTCTCTTGCTATGATGTCCTTCCCAAAGAACAAACTAATTAATTGTCCAGTACTAAATGATCAGGTCTGAAAACATTTATACAAGTAACATTATATGGACTCAACATGTTATATTTAAGAAGCAACATGTATATAAATACATACACACCTATTATAATAACGGAGGAAATACAATCTCAAAAATAATTTTGAAAAAAATTACCATGACAAAGGGAACATAAAGAAGCAAGGATTTCTGGGCTACAATTCCAGAAAGTTAGAGCCCATGATGGTAGAACAGAAGCAGCAGGTGGCAGGCAAGGTGTTTTGAACAGCAAGTTGAGAGCTCACATTCTGAACTACAATGCATGAAGCTGAGATTACAAACTGGGAATGACACATACCTTGGAAAGCTCAAAGCCTGATGCCAGTGACATACTTTAGAAAGTCATACATACTCTCCCCTTCCCCAACCAGTACCACACAGCTGGGGCAAAGTATTCAAATATCTGAATACTAAATATATGAGAGAGATGATATAGAGATAGATGGATGGACTGATAGACAGAGAGAGAGAGAGAGAGAGAGAGAGAGAGAGAGAGAGAGAGAGAGAGAGAGAGAGAGATTACATTGGTTTATACAACTGGAGGCTGAGTATCCAATAATGGCAGTCTGTATGCTCCAGAATCAGAGAACCCAGTACTTTCTCAATTTGAGGAGCTGAAAGCCTGAGAATTGGAGGAAGTAATTACGCAGTCCCAGTTGGTGGCCAAAGACTAGGCAGCTCCCTGAAGATATATTCCTATAAGCCTGTGTCGAATAACTATTGAAACTTGAGTCTGATATCCATGAGCAATAGCAGCAGCAACAGAGGCACTCATTCTGGAAAATAAAACTTTTACACACTATCTGGTATCCTTTTAGAAATCATTTTTGTTCCATGTGGACTCTTACCTATTGCATGGTGCTATCTCTCCACATTCAAGGCTAGCCTTGTCCTTTTAACTGTTTTCCTACATGGAAATAATGTCTACAAATGTCCTCATAGGCAAACTGTAATGTATACTTCACTAATCTGGCCATCTCTCAATCAAAATAAAGTTGGTTAACAAAATTAATCAAAATATTGCTTAAGAAAAACCTCTTTCTTCCATCATTTCTTCCCACATTTGTCAGCTATTTTGTAGTAGGGTTTGAAAATTGTTCTTGATAATCCTTGTAAAAATTCAGTGTTCTGCATTTTTTAAATATTTATTCCATTATTCCCTACACAGTGTGTGTCACCCCCTCCCAAAATTAGATAATCAGCTGTTTCTGACACGAGGAATTTCCTATTTCTATGCTTTGCTAATTACATTTCTTTCTTGCTAGATTTTTGTGGCCTTTACTTTTGTTTATGCATCCCTGTCCTGAAGTAGTCAGCTGATATGTTCACATAGCTGCATGATTAAATAGTTCCTTTAAGTTTCCTGTTCAGATTTAGAGCACAGTATTTTAACATTTATATAACATTCATTCTCTGTATATTTTATAATGTATCTGATATTGAAAATTCTTGGTTGGACAAAAATTAAGTATAAAACTTATTTTTAATTATTTAGCTGACTGAATGAAGACAGAAAAGAAAAGTAAGTATCTTATTGGGGGATCATCCCTTAGTGAATTCACTAATGACATCCCAACATTTATGTTTAATAAACATTCATTAAATACCTACTGTGGCTCAAAGATTGCATTTTAGGATTTCTTTAATGAACAAGAAGGGTCTGTTTGCACAATGAAATGGGAGATTATTGTATTTTCTAGTAGTTATCACAACTATCTCAGTGGTCTTTCCAATTACTTGTTTGGAAGTCTGGTGTTGGTAGCATAGCCCTTTCAGGTTCCACACCACCACCAAAAATGAACAGACTAACAAACCAAATATCCCAAGCACTGTTTCCGTCTTCTGGTTTTTTATGCCCTGTTTCATATTGCTTTTATTTTTGTATCTGCCCTGACAATCTCTGCTTATTGTGTTTAATTCAAATCAAACGTGTCCTTCCTGCTGTGTTCAGTCAGTATTTTACAATGACTTACTCTGAATTCCATTGACTCTCTTTTTTTCCCCTACACACTAGCTCTTGGAATATTGCCCAGGTACTCATAGGTATTCACAGTCATATTAACTTTTCTTTTCTGGGCAATGATGGCTTGATGACCCTGTTCTCTTACAAGTTCACATAGGACAGATGTTGACTGATTAGCTAGTGATTGCATAAATCTGTTTCTAATATTTTTGTACTAGTGGCAAGCAGAAAGAAGGCCAAAACTTTCTTTGGTGAGGACCTGATGATTATTCACCTCTGTATTCTGAAATTAGGAATGAAACAAAATATATAATATTTGGCATTTAATCTTTACAATGCATGTATTATTAGCATATGCATTTGTATGTGTATATGTAAATTCCACAACACACATGCAGAATTCAGAAAACAACTTTTTTAGAATTGATTCTTTCTTTTTGCCTCTACATGGGTGTGAGCAATTAAAATCAGGTCATCACTGCCATACATTTACTGAGATATCTTGTGGGCACACACATAAATTTTAACATTAATGTAGATTATGGCAAACAACTGATACAAGGAAATTGGCAAGGTATTATGTATTATTTCTATACTTGCATTTTAAATGTGTTTTATACTTTTTAAAATTATTTCTTTATGTGTTATTTGTATTATTTTTTGCATACATGTGTGTTTACAGTGTTCATTCAGAAAATGTGGAGGTCAGAAGACAGCTGACTCTCCTGGGACAAGAGTTGCAGGTGTTTTTGAGCAACCATGTGGGTGCTGGATAGTGAATGTAGAACATCTAGAAAGACAACCAGTATTCTTAAATGCAGAGCCATCTCTCTAGTCCTTACTACCTTTTACAAATTTCATAGGATACTATTTTCACATGCATTCTTCAAAGATTTTAAAATATAATTTTAAAAATTAGTAATCTTAAGTTTTAGCAATTTTATCTGTGTAGCTTGTTAAAAGATTCAGTAAAATAAATAATCGGAAAATGTAAGTGTTAATATTTATAAGTTGATTAATATTACTCATCATTTCTGACTCCACTCCCATAACTTTTGTTTGCTAACTCTTCAGGCTAAAAACTGAAACTGAAATCTTAATTTTTGGTCTATAGCCAGAAACCAAAAACTAGTAGACAGAGGATAGGATATTTGAAATTCATATATTTAGATTATATAAACTTTTTTCATTATTACTTGTTTGATTAAAATTTATTAAAATAATTTATATCAGTAGTCTCCCATATCGTATATAAATACCACATTTACTTTTATACATTATATATTTACTTATATGTCTTATACTCTAGGACAGTATGAAAATCATTTGCACTTCCAGATTTTTATGAGTAATATAGAGTAATTTCAACATTGATATTGGCTAAATATTATTTTTACCTTAAATTTTAAGTTAAATTAGCATATAGTTAAACTTAATTCTAACATAAGACAATTGTTAGATACTGCTGGAAATTAGTAGGAATTAGAAACCAATTTTCTTGAACAAAATTGTTACCCCTGGCTTTGATTAAGTTTAGCAACAAATCCAGCTACCAGGGCATGAAACCTTTTAAGTATTATAAGGTAGACCATTTTTCACTAGTGGTTTAATGTTGAGTGTAGAAATAGATAGACTAATTAAGCTAGCTACCTAACTGACAAAATTTCAACAAATGGTATCAAAACTTCTAGCTGGATTACTTTGAAAGAACAAAAGTTCTTCTGTACTAAGATCTTAGTCTTGGTCTTAGTACAGACTTCTGATCCAATAGAGGTTCACTCAATCCCATGGGGGACTCTATAGCCAGTTAGTTTACAGCACTCTGTGTAGCAGGACAGGGAAAGTAAATTTATCATAGCTGCCTCAAAACATAAACTGTTCTTGATTCACTCTTGCCACTAATGGGGTTCCAAGACCAAGAACCAACTCACTCCAGTTACTTTTGTGAGCAATTAGAGCACCTCAAATTGCCTTTCACATTACCACTCTCCAATTAAGCATATTTACATGGTTAGCCTATACTAGTGGCCCACATAGATATTGATCTGGAACTGGCCCTTATTATTTATCTCTCCTCTTGTTGTGCTTTCCATAATTTTCTTTATAGTCACAAATTTATCACAAATTTTGGATTATTTACTCAACTGTCAGGACTAAAAAAGCCTTTTCCTACAGGGACTCTACTCAGCCCACCTTGGATCTCTCTGATACTGATTCATAGTTACTCCTCCTACAGTCTTTATTCTTTGAACCCGTGAATGAGAGGATTAATTTACTCCTATCAACAAGGAATCCTTTGTCATTAGACTCAGACCAGTCGCAGAGATGCTTCACATAGTTAGATAGGAGCCAGGATATCTGTTTGATACTTACATAAGGAGGTTTCCTTTTTAGATTGCCTATACTGTATGTCAGAGTATAAGTCAAAGACCTGTTACTACTGGAGATTCCCCTGATAGAATTATAGTATATCAATATACTTTCTGTATTGTCAGTAAGGTACATTTTAATTCCTCTGTGAGTGAGTTCTAAAATTTGGCAACACTATACAAGCCTAACTATCATGCCCTGGATTGTATCCTAAGTTTTTCACTGTGAATTATAGTTGGATAAATCCAGACAAGCAGACTAATGAGTTCTAATTTGTTAAGGATACATGGTAGACTCAACTCTGGAAAATGCCAATGATATCCTTTAGCCAGAAATGTGTCTCACTAACAACAATTCAGTTAGGCATGAGAAGACATAAAAGCCCCTATAGCAAATTCATATTTCAACTTTCCAAGGAGTTCAACCTAACGAATTAACTGGAACAGTGAGAGAGTTAAGAGCATAACCTTTATCCTACCTGTGCCCAAAGAATTATACTCCAGAGCAACCAATATTCCTGGTGAACATCCAAATATGTCTTACTGACTTGATGTTAGGTTAACAAATGAAGAGAGACCTTATGGGAGATTTTGGGCTGCTATCATTTATAAGACAAACATAATAGACTGCAAACAAAGAGACTTTTTGATAGAGAAGGACTTGACCCCTAGATCCATGGGACAACTTTACCTTAAATGTGCCAATAATGAATACACTGAAAAAGAAATCAGAAAACCTTGTCTTATTAAAAGCTGCCTCAAGTATAGCAAAGACTAAGTCTTGTAAAAAAATAAGTCAGAGGAGAAAAATGAAAGAATATTATCTGTTCAACTGAGAGCAGAATTTACTGGTCTAAGAAGTTGGCACACTTACATGTGTGTCTTTTATCTGAGAGAAGAGAACTGAAAATCAGATTTTATAGTGGAGAGTAGGGAGGTGAAGGACCGGCCTTAATCAGGCCCAGAAGAAAATTTATTTTCTGGATAAAATGTGGTTTTGAAGCTGCCAAGAGGGCCAGAGTTTCTGTTTCTTCTAAACTCCAGGTTTCAGGGTGAGGGATAAAAGTCATATTGTTTGTTTTTGCAACCACTGGGCTCCAAGGACATATGAGTGTTGGCTAAATTTTGGAATCTTTTGGACTGTAGGCCTTAAAGCCTTAGGTTTGTTTTATGAGCTTAGTACTGTGGTAATGGATTTCCTTTATTCCAACCATTTTATATATAAAGCATTGGGATCAGGGTATTTTGTCTGGCTACTTCCTGTTTGCAGAGGGGTTATTGTTTGGAAGTTTTAGGGTCTGGAGTGATTCTAAAAGGAACATTGTTTTATGTTATCCTGTGCTGTGGACCACGCGGAGGTGGCAATTTAATTCAATCTACCTTGGTGAGAACAATGGATCTGTTAGAACTTTTTATAGCTTATAGATGATATGTTATTTGCAGGAGCTTGGCTGACCCATCAATAGGAGCAGTATCACAAAGTCCTGCACCATCATACATGGCAACTTCTTGTAAGTAGCATCATGGAATTTCACATTTAATTAACCTGTTATTACTTATGTACTCCAAAATATATCCAAGACCACTAGAAGTAGGAGGAAGGAAACATAGGAATCCCTAGTAAGGGTTTCTAAAACTCCATAGTGTCATTATCTCCATTGCTGCTATTGTAGACATGGATATCACTACATTGGCCTGCTCTCGTTGTCATAGCTACCAAGACAAAGCTAAAAATGACATCGTCTCAAGACAATGAGCAGAGGAAAATGTGTCATTCAGTAACTCCCTAAGGCATAGAAATAGGCAATAACCTTTGAAAATGACTCCTTATTCAGGAAATAATAAAAGTTTACCATTTTCTCCATTGACAAAAGATGACTATTGAGTACATATAAAGAGCTCCCAAAATTAAGCAACAAAAAAGTAATTTAATCCTGCAAATGTCAGAGGAATCAACTAAGATATTCTAAAAAGAATAAGTTGAAAGATCCAATAGTTATATTAAAATTGTTCAGTGTTCTTAGAAATAAAGCATACGCAAATCGAACTACTCTGAGATTCTCTCTCATCCTAGTCAGAATGGCTGTGTTTAAAAAATACACACAGCAAATGCTTTGAGAGATGTGGTGATATAGATTCCTTGTATTCCCTTGATATGAATGCAAATTAGCATAATCACCATTGAAATAAACTTGGAGTTTTCTCAAACCTAAAGGAGAACCCACAAAAGGGTCCAGCTATTTCTATACTTTGTATATACCTGAAAATGTCAAAGTCAGTATACACTAGAAATACTGGCATACCCATGTTCCTCAGAGCACAGTTCACAAAAAAAAAAATCAAGATTTGTATCACCCTACATGGCTACCAACAAATGAATAAATAACTAGAATATGGTAAGATAAATAATAGAATATAATTCAGAGATAAAAATAAAATTATTTCACTTGAAGGAAAATAAATGGAACTGGGGATTGCCATGTTAAGTGAACTAAAATCAACTCAGACAAATATCTATTTTTTTTAAAGAGGTGAGTAGAAGAGAACTCTTTTCAGGGAAAGCTATGACAGAAAAAGAAGGAAGGGGGACACGTAACCAAAATGAAGAATATGAATATGATCAAGTACATTTTGCACATGAATGAAAATATAATGCAACTCATTATTTTGTGCAAATGAAACACACCGTTTTAAAAGAAAAGCAAATAGATATAGCACTGTGCAAAATACAGTTTATTGTTTATTGTGGTATTTAGTGACAGGATTGTCTCCTAAATTGCCACAAGACTAAGCACGTGGTTGATGTTTTAAGTGAAAAGAAGAGTGTACATACTGATTATGGCAAATGTGACAATAAGTTAGCCAAATGTTTATAATGACAAAAAGTCAAATGCATTGATGATTCCTGCTTTTTATAAAACTCCAAATAATTCTACAATGGTTTTGTGCACACATAATTTTCTGAGAAACAACAGAAAAGCAAGCTGTTGTTACTCTGGGGCAATCATTGTTCAAGATGACATAGTTCAACTTACATTAAGCTCAATCCATATGGCAAGGTTAAATCTGAAATTGTCAAGTATTTCTTTTCCCTGCTTTGAATTTTCAAAATGAGCACTTTTCAAAAAATTCATGTTTTAATGACTTTCACATCTTGAAGTTTAAAGATCAGAGATATAAACGATGGAATAAAACCATTAAGCATATTTTAAAAGGCTTTGTTACATTCATTTTAAACTTACAAATCTTAAATTTAAAACCAGAGTGTGTATATATATATATATATATATATATAATTTAATAGCATCAAAAAAATCAATCATATTTTAATTCAAAAAAGCATCATAATGTTTGTGTCGTATCCCTGTGATCTCAAGAGGGTTCACAAATTTGAAATCATTCTGGGCAAAATAGAATGTACAAATTCAGCCTGAGCTATATAGAAAAGACTTGTCACAAACAAATACTTCAGAATATTACTATAGCATTTATTTTATACAACTAAAATTATGTTTTAATAATAAAAACAATTAATACTAATGAATCAGTATAAATAAGGGTATTTTCATAAACAGTAATAAAAATTTCTAATTCTTCAGAGAAAAGAATCAGAAGATCATAACTTACAATTCTAGTTCTCATTTATTTTATACATAGGTTCCATCTGGGACAAAAAGAGTATTAAAGTGAATAGAGTAAAAAAAAGGAAGTAAGAATTATTTTTCATCTCTTTCCATGACTATATGGTGTAAAGTGGTAATTTAATATCCTCTACAGAACCCTCATGACTCCATATCTCTTAGATGTTTTTCTACAGGAGCCCAGACATTGTGCCATAAATCTTCCAACAGAAATAAGAGAAACTGAATAATATGGATTGGATAGGTGGCACATTGGACAAAACACTTACATTCCAAGGATTGTGGATCACCAGGCCCTTGAGAAGTAGAAACAAGATATCACTCACTACTCAGAAAGCTAGCTAGCTAGCTAGACTAGACAGAATTGTCAGGCTCCTAGTTTGGGAGAGACACTGCCTCAATAAAATGGAAAGTGTTAAAGGAAATAACCACACACACACACACACACACACACACACACACACACACACACACACACACACATATATATATATATATATATATATATATATATATATATATATTACACAGACACACACAGAAGTTTAACCAAATACATGCAAACACACATATGCATATTTATATATCACACATACATACACACACATGCATACTTGGGAAAACTATTTCTTCCACTCTCATTATTCTTTAGTTGCTTGCAGTTCTCTACGTAGAAATGAGGCCCCATGAGATTTTTCCTGTACAATTTTGCATGTCTATTTCTGTTGTTCTTGTTCAGCTCATGTTTAGGCATTTACTTTGGTGAGAATTTATGAATGTAGTTTCTAGCTCTCACAGAAAATTCCATCATCCTCTAACTCTCACATTCTTTGAAGTCTTATTTCTCAGTGATGCATGATCCTTAGATGTGATAGTTGGCTTGGAGATTAGTCAAGAGTGGGTTTCAACTATATTTCCTGTTACAAAGTACCATGAAACTATCCAAAAGAGGAAATCAAGCAATAATCCTACCCACCTATAATGTCTTTAGACTACACAATGACCAATATGTAACTATAATCCTAAACATGTAGTAGTAGAACACAGTAACTCACAACTCTGTAATCTATGTAAGAGTCATATAATAGGGAAATCATGCCTGATGGTGAAAACCCAGCCAACCACCCAGATAGTGACCCACTATAATTCCTATGTATAGTCTAAATATTTCTACTTGTACTTAGAGAGAAGTGTACTCATCCCTCATCAAGAAAATTTCTCTTTGGAACAGACAGATATCATTATAGAAATGCTAAGGATTCTTGGTTAGAACTAACTTGCCATAAAATTACCTTAAGGCCAAAATTCTAGATTTAATTTTTACTTGAACCTGCTTTAATCAAAGAGGTTGGAATCTATTCTTCCTGACAATCTTCTATCTTATAAGAGAAAAAAAACTTTACTAGAAAAGAAAATCTAGTATGAAATGAATCCTTACAATATAATTTACCTAGTTTTAGGAGAAACACTGGATTGATTTCACTGATGAAAAATGAAATGTTAATTATTATGAAACATTTAAATCTATTTTTGTGGTGTTTTTTTAAAGTTTCTAGATTATTATTTAACACACCAGAATGAATTTATGTAGTATAACACATCAGCAGAGTCTCTTAATGTAGGTTGGGTTTAAATATGTACCTGCTTACTTAATTTCAAATATTGCAAATTGAAATTTTATAACTCTTGTTAAAATGGTGAGATAGCAACAATAAAAGGACTTCAGGGGGAATCACTATCCCTGAACTCAAGCAGTATTACAGAGCAATAGTGATAAAAACTGCATGGTATTGGTACAGAGACAGACAGATAGACCAATGGAACAGAATTGAAGACCCAGAAATGAATCCACACACCTATGGTCACTTGATTTTTGACAAAGGAGCCAAATCCATCCAATGGAAAAAGATAGCATTTTCAGCAAATGGTGCTGGTTCAACTGAGGTCAACATGTAGAAGAATGCAGATCGATCCATGCTTATCACCCTGTACAAAGCTTAAGTCCAAGTGGATCAAGGACCTCCACATCAAACCAGACACACTCAAACTAATAGAAGAAAAACTGGGGAAGCATCTGGAACACATGGGCACTGGAAAAAAATTTCCTGAACAAAACACCAATGGCTTATGCTCTAAGATCAAGAATCGACAAATGGGATCTCATAAAACTGCAAAGCTTCTGTAAGGCAAAGGACACTGTGGTTAGAACAAAACGGCAACCAACAGATTGGGAAAAGATCTTTACCAATCCTACAACAGATAGAGGGCTTATATCCAAAATATACAAAGAACTGAAGAAGTTAGACAGCAAGGAGACAAATAACCCTATTAAAAAATGGGGTTCAGAGCTAAACAGAGAATTCACAGCTGAGGAATGCCGAATGGCTGAGAAACACCCTAAAGAAATGTTCAACATCTTTAGTCATAAGGGAAATGCAAATCAAAACAACCCTGAGATTTCACCTCACACCAGTGAGAATGGCTAAGATCAAAACTCAGGTGACAGCAAATGCTGGCGAGGATGTGGAGAAAGGGAACACTCCTCCATTGTTGGTGGGGTTGCAGACTGCAAGCCATTCTGGAAATCAGTCTGAGGTTCCTCAGAAAATTGGACATTGAACTGCCTGAGGATCCAGCTATACCTCTCCTGGGCATATACCCAAAAGATGCCCCAACATATAAAAAAGACACGTGCTCCACTATGTTCATCGCAGCCTTATTTATAATAGCCAGAAGCTGGAAAGAACCCAGATGCCCTTCAACAGAGGAATGGATACAGAAAATGTGGTACATCTACACAATGGAATATTACTCAGCTATCAAAAACAATGACTTTATGAAATTCGTAGGCAAATGGTTGGAACTGGAAAATATCATCCTGAGTGAGCTAACCCAATCACAGAAAGACATACATGGTATGTACTCATTGATAAGTGGCTATTAGCCCAAATGCTTGAGTTACCCTAGATGCCTAGAACAAATGAAACTCAAGACCGATGATCAAAATGTGAGTGCAGATCGCTCATGAGAGACACAGCCAGAATACAGCAAATACAGAGGCGTATGCCAGCAGGAAACCACTGAACTGAGAACGGGACCCCTGTTGAAGGAATCAGAGAAAGAACTGGAAGAGCTTGAAGGAGCTCGAGACCCCATATGTACAGCAATGCCAACCAACCAGAGCTTCCAGGGACCAAGCCACTACCCAAAGACTATACATGAATTGACCCTGGACTCTGACCTCGAGGTTGCAATGAATATCCTAGTAAGAGCACCAGTGGAAGGGGAAGCCCTGGGTCCTGCTAGACTGAACCCCTAGTGAACTAGACTGTTGGGGAGAGGGCAGCAAGGGGGGGAAGGTTGGGAGAGGAACACCCATAGGGAGGGGGGGGGGGGGTGGGGAAGTGTGCCCGGAAAGCGGGGAAGGGAATAAGATTCGGAATGTGTGTAAGAAATACTCAAGTTAAAAAAAAATGGTGAGATAGAAATAGTAGTCTGGAATTTAAAACAATGTATTTTGATTTAACTTAAAAAATCCCTATGTAACTTATGCTATTTTAATAATTGAGAAAAATATATGAAAGCTTAACAAAACATAGAATATAGTAATGAATTATTAAGAACTTAGCAGTTATGTTCCAGTAATCACTATGGACCTTCACATTTCTCAAATGGAAAAGGAAAAAATAATTCTCAATGATTCTGTTTTATATTTGAGAAAACTATAGATTTTGCTTACTTCTCTCACAAACAGATACTTTTAGAAAAGAAAGTTCCTTTTTTAAAAAATTGAGGTCAGAAGAAATTGTGAGATTTATGCTGACGTAATTTACATTATGTAATTTACAACTAAGAGAAAACTTTAGAAAAGAGTGAACTAAATCTCACTTGACTAGTGAGGAGACTAAAGGTTTTCAGAAGTTAACTCATAGAAGGTTAAATACCTACTAACACTGAATTCAGATTTTTCCCATTGTACCTTATCGCCTAATTGACCTTAAAATTATTCATTTTCCTGGGCAAACAGTATTTATTCCATATACTTTTACTTTAACATAAATAAAATTGGGTGAAATGTTTTACTTTCCTTAAATGAACTTTTCCTTTCTTAACACAACAAATTTCTCATATTTCAAATGACTTTTGTATTTTATTCTAAAAAATATGTTTTGGATAGGCACTTAAATAATTAACCCTCCAGTTAGTATTTTAGTCAATTCTAGATTGGAGTAGCCCTATATTGATAAAATTGGATCAGACTTTGTGGATTTTTGCATCTTTTGAATGTTTATGTAGAACATTCTGAAGCAGCAATTAAAATAATTAAGGAGGGTGAAAAAATCTTTAGCATGCAACAAAGATTTCTGCAAAATGTTAATTTCTGTCAAATAAGTGAATCTATGCACAGATGCCTCCTGACAGAGGCTGTGATTTTGAAATGCTTTGCATGCCAAATAACTTGTTTATCCCTTCAATGTTTGCCAAGTTTACTGTCAATTTACAAATAATTTCCATTTTGCTGTTTATTCCACTGCCTTTTGATGGATATGTCTTCCAGACTCTTATCTAGCATGTAGACAAACTAATTAATATTTTCCCTTCAGGCAAATATTTTTTCTTAGATCTAAATGTGGGTTAGATTCTTATTCGTTTCCATATGCTTTGTTCTGTCAATCATGTATGTTTCTGAGTTGCTAAAAATGTACTTCAGTGGATGTCAACATCCATGTCTATAGTGTACATGCATGCACACATAGGAGCAAAAGAGAGAGCGAAAGAGAGACAGAAAGAGGGAGAGACAGAGACACAGAGAGACAGAGAAATTGTGAGAAAGAGACAGAGAAAATAGAATATTTATTGAGTCTATACATAGAGACATATATTGCAGATAGAACTATAAGAACTCTCTGTAATAAAAGTAGATTTGCTAAATCGATTTCAAAGTAAATGTACCATACAAAAAATTGTCTGTCTATTTCCTACTATATTTGATTTTACCGTGTTTGAATACTGATATTTCTGAAATGAAGATAAAATAAAAATCCTCACAGAACTAAAGATAAAATAAAAATTATACACTATTTATTAATATCCCCAGTTGGTAATTCCTAAGTTTCTATATTGATTCTAACTAGCTAATAAGAAAAAAGGCATATTTTTTTTACATTATTCATGATAAGGGTGAGAAATGAATTAGAGCCAAACTTATTAGGTATACATCTAAATATAGAGAAATACATTTTGAAGACATCCAAAGACATTTAGCCAACTTTGAGATAATAAAATAGCACATTGTTAATGAGTATACTTTCTATGAGTAAGATGCTACTAGATTTTAAACAGTTGTGATTTTATATCTTTATTTGAAGGTGGTATAATACATACACCTATGATGAACTTTTAATGAATAATAAGTTTCTGAGCAAGAATTTTCATATAAATCTTTATTTTGTACTTTCTTGGCATCTTAAAATATGACATCTGGGGCTTGAAAAATGTCTTAGAAACTGCAAGCACTGACTGTTGTTCAACAGACCCAGGTTTGAAACCTAGTACTTGGGGTTGGGGATTTAGCTCAGTGGTAGAGCGCTTGCCTAGCAAGCGCAAGGCCCTGGGTTTGGTCCCTAGCCCTGAAAAAAAAAAAGAAAAAAGAAAAAAAGAAACCTAGTACTTAAACAGTGTGGCACACAATACTCTGTACCTTCAACTCCAGTAGATCTGGCACCTTCTTATGGCATCCATGGGATATATATATATATATATATATATTCCAAAGATATATAGGCAAAACAGTCATACACATAAAATAATAAGAAAACTGTATCTGTCCAGTCCATAAAAACAAGAGAAATATTACTATTTCTGGTTTTGGTTATTTTAGAACATTTTTTTTACATTGTATATGTAGACTAGTTAATCAGAGAAGAAACATTTTCTCTTCAGGGAAAACTTATAAAATCATAATGATCTGAAAATCATTTATTAAACTTTTCCAAATATAATTATTCTTATCAGTTATTCTGGATATTGAACCACAGAATCTGGAATATTTGTTCTCTAACAGCTGTACAAATTATCAGTTTTCGAATGATTTTCTTACCCATGTAGTAGGGAAAACTATACCTAAGCAGACTTTCTATGGAAAAAAGTGACAAATACATGAGTAACTGGTAAACTGTGGTGTTTTTACATTGTCCAGTTGGTAATTCCTAAGTCTCTATATTGATTCTAACTAGCTAATAAGAAAAAGGATATATATTGTTTGACTAATACGTAGTATTTACAAGGATCGGCATAGCATAAACTATAGAGACTGAGTCACACATTTTTCACATAATCTATCAAAATAGTGAAATTTAAGTCAACTGTGTTGAAATGAAGCACTGAGAAAGTTGCCCTGAGAGCACAAATAAAAGTAAATAAAAATGTGAAGACCTAAGTATTTTCTAAGTAATAATTTTAAATAGGTTATATTGTCATATTGAAAAAGACGAGAAATTTGGCAGCAAGATGGACAATAAAATTCGGGACTAAAATAAATTCTCCAAAAACAAACAAATAAATAAGGTATAAATATGTTCTTCTGTACAATTTATATTTGTTAGTTGTTTACTGTGTGAGAAGACAGGATGCTTCAACAGGTCCTTAAAGGTCATGTATCCAATACGTCAGATGCTCTCAACTGTTTTTCCCATTAAAATTAAATGACATACTATACCTGCAACATACCATTTTCTGTGCATATACTCAAATATTATACAATTAAAAGTCCCTGTATTCTTTCATCCATATTAGACAATACCATATGATAAGAACTAAGGAGAAAACAGAGACATAGAAATAAGATATGTCAATTCTATTCCAATTACTTTATACTTACTTCCATTAAGTATTATTATTAACCCTATTATATAGAAAATGGAAGAAGGCACAAACATGTCACACTTTATGAAGTCACACTTCACAAAGAACTAGAAGAATGATTCAGAGGAAATATCACTTTACTATACTGCATTTCATATTGAGAAAACTATAAATACCCTGGAAAACTAATCAGTGTCAAATCCTTCATATACATTTTGATGATATTTTCAGATGCCTTGGCTGTCATTTTTGCTGGATTATGACCTCTTTAAGGGCTAAGCAATATATCATTAACATTTTTATCCATGACAGCAGCATCTGGTACCTAAAAGTTTCACATAAATATGTTATGAAATAAAGAATGGCTTATTAAAGGGAAGAATTCAATTAAAATTATGATAAAGTCTTCAGCCTATATGAATATTAACATATTTATTAGATTCTTAACACTGTAACATAATATAGACTAATTTTACTGGTACATTTAAATATCTGTATTTTAAGTAATTTAAAACAATCTTTTGTTATTTTTTGCCATTCTGAATCTGTTAAAAATATTATAGTTATTTTGATTTGCTTTTCTATAATGGATAGAGATGAGAAACATTTTGGTATATTTCTTAGCCATTTTTTCTTTTGATATTATATATGTGCATTTAATAATAATTTAAAAACCAATGGATTTAAATAGGAGGTAGGGGTTTATGAAAGTGGAGGGGAGGAGGGAAGGGATATATCGTGTAACTATATTATATTATAAAAAAGTATACAATTTCGGATTTAAGAAAGTGGAAATATTAATTTATTTTTATTGGATATTTTATTATTTACATTTGAAATGTTATCCCCTTTCCTGGTTTCCCGTCCATAATCCGCCTATCAGAAACATCCTCCTGCTTTTTCTATGGAGTGTTCCCTCAGCCATCCATCCAACTCTTCCTGCCTCTGCGCCCTGATATTCCTTTACACTCTGGAGTCGAGCCTTGACATGAACAAGGGATTTTCACACGGGTGCCCATGAAGGCCATTCTCTGCTACATATGCAGCTGAAGTCATGGGTCTATCTATTTGTACTCTTTGGATGGTGGTTTAGTCATTGGGAGCTATGGTTGGGTGGTATTGCTGTTCTTATGGGGTCGTAAACCCCTTTAGCTCCTTCAAACCTTCCTCTAACTCCTCCAATAGGGACCCCATTCTCAGTTCAATGGTGTGCTGCTAACATTTCCTCTGTATTTGTCATGATCTGACAGAGCCTCTCAGGAGACAGTTATATCAGGTTCCTGTCAGCAGCACTTCTTGACATAAGCAATAGTTTCTGAGTTTGGTGACTGTATGTATATGGGTTGGATCCCAAGATAGGGCTGGATGTCCTTTCCTTCAGTTTTTGCTTCAAATTTGGTCTTCATATCTCCTTCTATAAATATTTTGTTCCACCTTCTAAAAAGGAATGAAGCATCTGCACTGTGGTTATCCTTGAGCTTCATGTGGTCTGTGGAATGTATTTTGGGTAATCCAAGCTTTTGGGCTAATATCCACTTATCAGTGAGTCCATACCATATATGTTTTTCTGTGATTGGGTTACCTCACCCAGGATATTTTCTGGTTGCATCCATATACCCTATGAATTTTCAAAGTGAAGTCACTGTTATTGATAGCTGAGTAGCATTCCATTGTGTAGATGTATCACATTTTTGAATCCATTCCTCTGTTGAAGGGCATTTGTGATCTTTCCAGCTTTTGGCTATTATAAATAAGGCTGCTATGAACATAGTGGAGCATGTGTCTGTGTTGTATGTTGGAGCATCATTTGGTTATATGCCCAGGAGAGGTATAGCTGGGTCCTCAGGTAGTTCAATGTCCAATTTTCGAGCAACCTCCAGACTGATTTCAGAATGTAGTAGAGTCTGCAAAATCCCATCAACAATGGAGGAGTGTCCCTCTTTCTCCACATCCTCGCCAGCATCTGCTGTCACCTGAGTTTTTGATCTTAGCCATTCTCACTGGTGTGAGGTGAAATCTCAGGGATGTTTTGATTTACATTTCCCTGATGACTAAGGATGTTGACCATTTCTTTAGGTTTTTCTCAGCCATTTAATATTCTTTACCTGAGAAGTCTTTTGTTTGGCTCTGGTCTCCATTTTTTAATAGGATTGTTTGATTCTGTGGAGTCTAAGTCCTTGAGTTCTTTTTATATATTGGATATTAGCCCTCTATTGGATGTAGGATTGTTAAAGATCCTTTCCCAATCTGTTGGAGGCCATTTTGTCCTAATGACAGTGTCCTTTGTCTTACAGAAGCTTTGCAATTTTAGGTAGTCCTGTTAGTCATTTCTTGATTTTATAACATAAGCCATTGGTGTTTTGTTCAGGAAAATTTCCCCAGTGCCTATGTGTTTGAGGCTCTTCCCCATATTTTCTTCTATTAGTTTGAGTGTATCTGACGGATGTGGAGGTCCCTTGATCCACTTGGACTTGAGCTTTGTACAGGGTGAGAAGAATGGAACGATTTGCATACTGTTACATGCTGATCACCAGGTGAACCAGCAGATTTGTTGAAAATGCTATCTTTTTTTCCACTGAATGGTTTTAGCTCCTTTGTCCGAGATCAAGTGACCATAGGTGTGTGAGATCATTTCTGGGCCCTCAATTCTATTCCATTGATCTACCTGCATGTCTTGGTACAAATAACATAGTTTTTACCACTGTACTCTGTACTAGAGCTTGCAGCTCGGATGGTGCTACCACTAGAAGTCTTTTTATCGTTATTGAGTGATAATTTTGGGTATCCTCTCACTATTTTCGAAATGTGAAACGGAAAAATCGCTTTTCTAATCTATGAATAATCGACTTTGGAATTTTATGGGGGACGTCACTGAATCTTGCAGATTGCTTCGTCATAGATGAGCCATTTCAACAATATTAATCCTGCCAGTCCGTGACTATGGGAGCTCTTTCCATCTTTTGAGATCTTTCACTTTCTCTTCACAGAGACTTGAAATTCTTGCTGTACTAGATATTTCACCTATGTCTGTCATGCTCTACACAGAAGTACTTTTATATTATTTGAGGCTATTGAAGGTTGTTGTCTAATTTCTTTCTCACCTGTTTTTCCCTTTTGCGAGCAGAGTGAAGGCTACTGATTTGTTTGAGTTAAATTTTTGATATCCCAGCCACTTTTAAATAGTTAGTTGTGTAGGTTTAGGAGTTTCTGCTGGACTTTCAGTCATGTACAAAAGCAGTGCCATCATATCTTCAAATAGTGATATTTTGATCATGGCCCTCTAATTTCAGTGTCCTGTTGACCTCGCTTGTTGTCCATTTTCCTGGCTCAGGACTTGAGCAGGTATACTGAACAATAGGGTATTTCGTCCAGTCTCTAATGGGATTGTCAAGCTTTCTCTTCATTCAGTCTTGATGCTGCACATTGCTGGATAGTAAATACTGTTTAGTTGAAAGCGAATTGTTGACTTTCCAAGACCTCACCAGTAAGCGAGTGGAAATTTTCACAAAGCTTAGCATCTATAAATGAGATGTTCAAGTGCGTACTCCCTGAATGTGTTTATATAATGGATTAGGTTGACAGATTTCCATGTGTTGAACCAACCCTTGCATCCTTGCAGTGAAGCCTAGCCTGATCACATTGATGGATGACTGAGGGGCACTTGGTATCGTCTTTTGAGATTTTATTGAGTATGCATCGATATCTGGCATAGGGGAATTGTCTGGAGTTCTCTTTCGCTGAGTCTGTGTGTGTGTGGTATAGGTATATGCGTTAATCGTGGTCTGTCGTAGCTGGAATCGATAGTGCCTTCTGTCAGTATCTTGTGGAATGGTTGACTTTGGCTATGTTGGCTCGTTCTCATGAAGCGTCTGATTAGAATTCGGCACCCATACTTTCCTGATCCTGGACTTGTTATGCTTTGAGAGACTTTTACCTATCGTCGTATTTCTTCAGGAAATTATGGAACCTGTTTAGATGGTTTATCTCATCCTGATTCACTTGTCACTGACGACGAAAGCTTCGAAGCTCCTACTTCATGTTTGTAGTGCATATGCTGCTTGAGCTTTTAGGTAAGCTTTTCTTGAAATGGTAAGTGCCTCGTACTTTGGGAGCATATTTATTTAGGACTAGATTTATCTTGGTGGACCCACACTTTAATGAATATGAAGTGGTTCTTCCTTGTATCTCGATAACTCATTGTTGTGAAAATTTTATTTTGCTCGATATTAAAATGGCTACTCCAGCTTGTTTCTTGATACCATTTGCATGGAAGTACTTGCCATCGTTTCTACCTGAGCTAATGTCTGGCTTTTTCAGCTGATGATGCTTTTCTGTATGCAAAAATGCTGCTCTTTTAGGCATCCATTCTGTTACTCTCAAGGCCTTTTCTGGGGAAATCATCTCCACTGATGTTCAGAGAGATCATAGTGACTCAGTGATTTTCGTTTCCCGTCATTTTTGTAGTTGTAAATCTGTGCGTGAACGTGGCTATTACTCCTTTGGATGAGTTGAAATTACATTACTCTTTGTCTTGGGTGGTCTCCCTTCAAAGTGGAGTTTTCCATCTTATACTTTTGTAGCCTCGTTTATGGGAAGAGCACTTTGGCAAATTTGGTTTGTCGTGGAATATCTTGGTCTCTCTCATTTCACATTAACTGATAGGTTTTGCTTGGATACAGTGGCCTAAAGGGCTGGCATTTGTGTTTTCTTTATTCTTTGTATGATATTTTGCCTCATGCATCTTCTGGCCTTTCATTGTCTCTGGTCGAGAAGTCTGGCTCGAATTCTAATAGGTCTGCATTTATTACATTGAATTTCTTCACTGCTTTTAATATTCCTCGCTTGGGCATTTGGTGATTTTATTATTTTATAGGAGGAATTGGCTTTCGGTCCGTCTATTTGAGTTGTAGTTTCCCATGTTTATTGCATCTCTTTAGATTAGGGAAGTTTTCTTCATGGTTTTGTTGAATATATTTATTGGCCTTTATTTTTGAACTTTGTCGTGCCCAACCCTCGATCAAAGGAAGACACGACCAGCTAAGATCTTCTTCATAGCGTTTTACTCAGGAACCCTGATACAATCTTTCGATTCTCGGGAAATCCCTGCACCACACTTAAATACAGCAGAACCCAGTGTCACAAATGGGGACAGCGAGAGGAATAAATTTTGCAGCCAACAGCTGGTTATGCAGGAAACAGCCAAATTAAGGACTGGTTTTTCTCAAGGACTTGTTTTTCAAGGACTGCTTTTCAATGAGTAGATGCGTAGAAAACCGACTTGTTTTTCTTAATCTAGGAAGGGCGAAACGCGCTTCTTCCCCAGGGCCCGGACCCGCAGCTCTAATTTCTTCTATACCTATTATTCCTCAAGCGATATTCCTAGTTGTGTCCGATTGATTGGGTTAGAACTTTTACGCTTTTTTAGCGCTCTTTCATGGTTTTGTCAATGTTTTCTATGGTATCTTTCTGCCCTGAGATTTCCCTATCCATTTTTATATTCATGAGAAATGCTTGTGTCTGTGATTCCTGATCTTTCCTAGCTTATCTCCAGGATTGTCTCCTTTTATCATTTAATTTTTCTATTTCCATTTTTGGATCCGAGTCACTGTCTAATTCTTCACCTGTTTGTTGTGCCTCCTGTGTTCTTTAAAGGAATTTTAGTTTTTAAGGACTTCTGTCACTTGTGTTGTCCTGCATTTCAAGGGAGTTATTTAAGTAAAATTCCAAATTCTAGATCATCAAGAGTTTACTTATACCATATCTTTCTTTTCTGTGTTAGTATCCAATGGCTTGCTGTAGGGGCACTGGTTCTGTCGTTAATGAATTTTGGTTTCCTGCTGCCAAGCTAGATTTTTGCCCTTTGTCTCTCACAAGCTATCCGTTTATCTCTGGTGTTAACTGTCCCACTGTCTCTAAAAGAATGCACCTCCCATAAGCCTGTATGTAGGCGCCCAGAGAAGGCGCCCTCCCAGCTGAGTCTGCAGGAGAGCATGTCACAGGTCAGCTCTGGGCACAGTGGAAACTGGAAGGATCTTGTTTGAGACTGTTCTAAATTCCTGTTTCAGAGGGCTTCCAGTGGTGTTCTTGACTAGAATGGAAAAAAGTGGTATTTCTATAATTTCAGGATTAACGCACTTTTGGTGATTGGCTTCCTCCCACCGGTTGTGGGGGGTAGAGAGGGAACTGTATATGGCTGTCTCTTAAATATTAACTTAAATGCTCATTATACTTTCCATGTCGCTCATCACAGAAAAATTGAGTACCTGCCTTTTCCTATCTCAAATAAAACTACAAAGAATACAAAGAATCTACCAAGCAATAAAATATGGAAAACAATTAATCTTATAAATTTAATCAAACAAAATAAGAAATGAGAAAACATGAAAGAACTAAAGTCTTAAAATTCACCAAGTTGTATATTCAGAAAAACATGGATAACCAATAATTCAACCCTGATTTTCTCAGAAACCAAAAGAATCTCATATACTTAACAAAATATAGTTCTTAACTAACTATTCCTACCCAAGGCGTTGGAGATCATGATTCCGGCTACCCAGAAGTAGAAGTCCTTCATCATGAAATCAATATTCTTCCTATACATATTCAATCGCATACTGGCATTGACTTTACATTTCTTGCCCCTTATTCTGTTCGAATGATTAATCCTTCTTTATTTTAGTTAAAAGAATTCCAACCAAAAATACGGAAAATGCAGCTTAATAGCCAAAGATGTTAAGTATTAGATAATTTTGCAGAGCAATCACTAGTAGCTGCCTTTAAAACCAAATAAAGAATGATGTGGCAGCTAATTCAAAGAAAAGTAGCAGTATATTTAAACAATGGGGTACTTCTCAGCTACTAAAAGTATAATGACTTCAGAAATTCTCAGATAAAATGGATCAAAGGAAAATATCATCCTGAATGAAAAACGTCACTGTAGAACAGCACATGGCATGCACTAACTCATAAGGGAATTAGCAAAAAAATACAAACTCACAGATTATACAGAGTCAATGAAGGAAGAATCATGATGACCAAAGTCATTCTTCTGTGGGAAGAAAATGAACAGATAAAGAGGAGGAATCTGGGAAAAAGAGAGGAGCAGCATGATAAGGTATTGAAGGACAAGGAGAAGTACAGAGGGTCAAGGAATTTGAATAAAACATGTAGTAGTTGGGGTATTTAAATTAGCTAATTAGAAAGTCCCAGATGCCAGGGAAGCAAGAGGTCCCAAGACCAACAGGGACATACGAAGAAAATTCAAAACATATGAGGTAGTACCTATATACTATATCCAGTGGATAGCTAGCCATTTCAGCATGGGCCCACCAGCCATCTCAAAAAATGTTAATCAAGAACTTCTCTCTGCCTGCTGAAATGCAGGATACATAATTTAACAGCGACTGATGGGAAGGCCATGCAGAGACTGCTCCACCTAGGGATCAACCTATATGCACACACAAAACCAGACACTATTAAAGATGCTACAGTTTCACATGGTGGAGCCTGGTATAATTGTCTCTGGAGAGGTTCCTCTAGGACCTGATCAAATGAGTAGGTAGATAGAGCTAATCATCAGACCCTCACATCATACATTCCATACATCCCTGAGAAGTAGGTAAAGTCCTTATCATGAACTAACATTCTCCAGTGATCCTGCTAAGAGTTACAGGGAAGGATTATAAGCTAAAGGGGATTGAAAGTTCTTATAGATGAACAACAATACTAACTAACTGGACCACCAGAGCCCTAGTGAACAAACCACCAACCAAAAAGTGCTACATGGAGGGACCATGGTCAAGCCACATAGCAGTGGATGGCCTATCTGACACCCAGAAGGGAAGCCCTAACCTGTTGAGGCTTGATAACTTAGGAAAGGTGGATGCTAGAGGTGTAAGTAGGGTGGTGGGGTTAGGGGTGGGCACCCTTCAGAGGCAAGGGAGGATGGGATGTGGGTGTTTGTGAAGGGAAGGAGAATACCTGAACAAAACAAATAAACAACCAATAAAGATACAATTCTATTCACAGAAATGAAATTACACAGTGAGCATGTTTTAATGAAACTTATAAATCTACTTCATTTTGCTTAACTCTTCCCTACTCCTCCCATGCTCACACCTTCCTTTTCCTACACTATCTCGTTTACAGCCCATATTATACCTTTAACTTTAAAGTTCATGCTCACGTCTTCCATATTTCACCCACCAAGGCTCAGTGGTTATTATCCATCCCATGGGTCCATTTTTTACCAGTTCTTTGCCCACTATATACTCCCAACTCTTACATATTTTTGACAATTAGCTGTTAGAATCCAAATATGAGGGAGAAAATATAGCATGTTTCTGTTCACTTACCAAAATCCATATTTTCTTTTACATTTTTCATTTCTTTTCTTTACATCAGTAAAATTCACGCACAACATACCACATTCTAGCTAATCCACTCCACTTTTGCAAAATTCTCCATTCCATTGTTATTGTAGAAAGAACAGAGATAAATACCTATATGCAAGCATCTGTATATTCTGGTGGACAGTACTCTGAGTATATGCACAGGAGTAATACTACTCTGTTATATGGTTGTTCTAATTTATGCTTTTACAAGTCATACTAATCTCTATGGTAAATATATGGCTTTTCACTCTCACAGACAGTAAATGGGTTCCCACATCCACACCAGCATCCACATTCATTATTTGTTTCTACAGTAGTCATACTGTCTGAGTTGGAATAGAACATCAAAGTTTGAATCACACTTCTATTTTTTTAGTTTTTTCTTTTTTTTCTTTATTAATCGATTATTTCTTTTTTACATTTTGATTGTTATTCCCTTTCCCGGTTTCTGGGCCAACATCCCTCTAAACCCTCCCCCTCCTTCTATACGGGTGTTCCTCCCCATGCTCCCCATTACTGCCCTCCTCCAACAACCATGTTCACTGGGGTTCAGGCTTTCAGTAAGACCAAGTGCTTCCTCCCATTGGTGCTCACTAGGCTGGTCTATTGCTACCTATGAGGTTGGAGCCCAGGTCAGCCCCATGGCGGCCTGCAGTGGCTTGTCCCTGGGCTCTGGTTGGTTACATTGTTGTTCATATAAATCAGTTTCCAAGCTCTTCCAGTTCTTTCTAAGATTCTCAACAGGGGTCCCATTTCAGTTCAGTGGTTTGCTGCTGGCATTCACCTATGTATTTGTTGTATTCTGACTGTGTCTCTCAGGATCCATCCAATTCCGGTCGTGGCCTGTATCACTTTTCCTTCATCCATCTTGTCTAATTGGTGACAATATGTACATGTAAAGGTGCTCCAAAATGGGTGTTCCTTCTGCCTCTATTTTAATCTTTGCTCCCTATTCCTGCCAAGTATTCTTGTCCCCCTTTTTTTTATTAACGGAGTATTTCTTATATACATTTTATGTTATTCCCTTCCCGGTTTCCGGGCAAACATCCCTCCTCCCCTTCTTATGGGGTGTTCTCCATCCTCCCCTTGCTGCCCTCCCCCAACAAATCAGTCCACTGGGGTTCAAACTTTAGTGACCCTGGCTTCCCTTCCACTGGTGCTCTGGCAGGATATTCATTGCTACCATGAGGTTTATCAGAGCTCAGGTCATCCATGTATAGTCTTTAGTAACAGCTAGTCACTGGAAGCTCTGTTGTTTGGCATTGTTGTACATAAGGAGGTCTGAGCCCTTCAAGCTCTTCCAAATTTTCTCTGACCAAACGGGGTCCTATTTCAATTCAGTGTTGCTGCTGGCATGTCAAAGTTTGCTGCTGTATTCTATTGTGTTCTCAGAGAGATCTACATCCGCCCTATCGGCCTGCACTTTGTCGCACCATCTTGTCTAATTGGATGGCTACATGCACATGGGCCACATGTGGGCAGGCTCCTGAATGGGTGTTCCTTCCATGCCTGTTTTAATCTTTTATTCTCATGCCATGTATTCTTGTTCCCCAAAGAAGAGTGAAGCATTCATACTTGAATTAAATCTGGCCTGAGTTTCATTTGTCTCAGGCATCTAGGGTAATTCGCCATCAGCTTAACAGCCTTCTCATCAATGATATACCATGTGTGTTTTTCTGGTGATTAAATGTACCTCACTCAGGATGATACTTCTTCCAGTTCAATTTCATTTGCCCATGAATCATGCAGTCATTGTTTTTGATAGCTATAATTTATTCCATTGTGTAGATGTACCACATTTTTCTGCATCCATTCCTCTGCTGAATGTAAGCATCAGTTCTTTCCAGCTTCTGGCTCATTATAAATAAGGCCATGATGAACATAGTGGGATACATGTCTATATATATACAGCATCTTTTGGTATGTGTCTAGAGAGGTATAGCTGATCCCTGCAAGTAGTTCAATGTCCAATTTTCTGGAACCTCCAGACTGATTTCCAGAATGGTTGTACCAGTCTGCAACCCACCAACAGTGAGAGGCCTCTTTCTCCATCTCATGCTTGTTTTTGACCTGTTACCACTGTGAATTTCAGGTTGTTTGATTTGCATTTCCATGACTTGATGTTGAACATTCTTAGGTGTTTCTGTTATTGAATTTAATAAATGCTTTCATCATCTAATTTGGAATGATCATGTGGTTTGCCTTTCAGTTTGTCATAAGAGCGGACTGGCTTTTGATGGCTTCAGATATTAAATCCATCCCCATGCCTGGAGATGAAGCCTCACTTTGATCGCTATGAGATAGTTGTTTGGTGTGCTCTTGATTCAGTGCCTTGCTGTGAATTCATTGAGTATTATTGTACGATATTCAAGGGAAATTGGTCTGAAGTTCCTCTTCTTTGTTGATCTTTGTGCGGTTTGTGGTAGGAGTACCTGTAGCTTCTGTTAGAAGTGAATTCTAGTGCTCCAATCTGTTTCATAATTTTGTAAATAGCTTTGATAGTATTGGCATGAGGTCTCCCTAGAAGGGTCTGCACTAAACCGTCTGCTGACCTGGGCTCTTTTGGTTGGGAAGACCTCTTTAATGACTGCTTTATTCTATTAGAGTTATGGGGTTAATAAATGGTTTATCTAAATTTAATTGAATTTAGTACCGTGTCTGTTCAGGAAGGCCCATTTCCTGCAGATTTCAAGTTTGTTGAATATAGGCTTTTGTAGGTGTAAAGATCTGATGAGATTTTTTTTTTGACTTCTCTGATTCTGTTGTTATGTCTCCCTTTTCATTTCTGATGTTGTTAATTTGGCCACACTCTCAAATCTCACAATCTGGCTAAGGGTTTATCTATCTTTTTGATTTTCCTCAAAGAACCAACTTTTGGTTCTGTTGATTCTTTCTATGGTCCTTTTTGTTTCTACTTGGTTGACTTCAGCTCTGAGTTTGATTATTTCCTGCCTTCCACTTTCAAACCCTGGAGTGAAATTCGCTCTGTGTCCTTAGACAACCAGTCAGGCTGCTTGGAGCAAGTTATTCCCATTGTATTCAGTGTTGCTTTTGAGCTTCCTGAGGCAATCAGAGGCCTGACTCCCCGCACCTGGGTCCCAGATGGTACTGGGTGCTTCTCCCTGAAGGAAATGTGATGAACTTTTCCACAGGTGCCTGCTTGAAGGTTTGAGTTTTCTCCATGGATTGGGTTCAGAGAACTGTTGTTCAGGTCCCTTCAGGTTCTGAGAGTGTTCAAAGCAGGAACCTGTAGCTCCAGTGCCCTCACCTTCCATTCTGCAATTCACATTTCTTTTTGTTGAAGCTAGTGATTTATATTGAAACAAATCTTTAAATAGGCTTAATGCTGTCACATTTCTGGTTTTTGATATTCTGTTTTATGTCTTACCTGTGTCTCATAGCTATGCTAGTTGTTCAGTTTTATCAATTTTTCAAATGGTCATTAACTCCTCATTCAACTATAGCTGGTACATACTTTTCTCTTTTCTTTTTTCTTTCTTTTTTCTTTTTTGGTTCTTTTCTTGTTTGGGACCTTAAACCCACTCTTATGCAACGAGCCAAACTCAAACCCTTTCTTCTGTGTTCTATATGTTCATTATCTGTCCTTTGTTAAGAATTGATGCTCTTCTTATCTCATTTCATCTATCTATTCAATTATCACCATGTTTTTTTTGCAATTTCAGTCACAATACATCTTATAATCAGTTGTAATTTGATCATTGTGAAATGATGGGTGGATCTGATTGAATTTTCCGTATTAGTACTGGGCCAGCATCATTTGCTGAATAGGCTATCTTTTAGCCAAATTTTTTGTCAAAGATAATGGCCAGTGGGCTATTTTAGATTTTCGTTTATGTTCTTTTAGTCCACATACAGCTGTCACTGTGGCTCTATAGCTCGAAGGTCGTGAACCACGTGACTTATACATTCCATTTCTTGAAATTTACTTGGACAACCAATTAAGATTTTGCATAGATGGCTTTCGTTTATGAAGAATATTTTGAAAACTCATGGAGATTTCATTGAATCTGTAAATTGTCTTTGGTAAAGTCATATTGAATGCTTAGCTGCGAACATTAAGGATCAGTAACGCCTAAAAATTTGCAAATTCTTCAATACTGTTTTTCTTTACAGAACTCTTTTATCTCGCTTCTTTAGCTCATTCTCAAAGAATTTTTCAAAGCTAATAAGAACAGATCCTTTCAAATTTTAATATCATTATGTTGAATATTGGCAGAGATTAGCTACCTTACATATTAGACAGAACACACTGCAAAGTCACTTCCTTTAAACATTTTGTACCACAAAACAGTTTTCTAGTCTTACCCATTTTGATAATGACTTCTATGAAGAATTATCAATAAAAATTATAATAATCAACTACTAAGAATACGGAAAGAAGTCATATGATGTCATCGATGCTGCAGCTTCGACATACAATTAATATAAATAATAAAATGGATAATGAGTGGTTCAATACTAATTATGATGATGTTTTATGTTAAAGGATAAATGTCAAATCAGGTAATATGAAGAAATGAATTTTCTGTATTATACTATCTATTGCAATTTACATTTTCAATAACTAGATGATAATGATGAAAACCAAAATATGAGCATATGATAAATTAAAATATACATATACTTTATTACTTTTTCCTTCACAAATAAAATTAAACCATAGTTGTTCCTTTAATATGTCAGTGTCAATATCGCATTATTAAACACAATAAAAATGAGTTTCTACAATTACAACGGTATTATCTTTTATTTCATGTATGGGCCATGACACCACGAAATATAAAATTGTCTCTGATATTTAATAAGAATTTTGAAGAATAAACCGCCTTTTTCCTCGTGGAAGTTCTTTAACACTTTTCAATTCAATAATTCAAAAAGTTAGTTTTATCATTCTGTCTTTTTAGAATTTTCTGTTATTTCGTTACTTTATTCTTGAACCATTACCGTGTAATCCACCGACTAACGATAATGGTACCCTTCGCCAATTTTAGATCGAATCATCAGCTTTAATTTTTATTTGTCACTTTTTCGTCACTATTGTTTTCAACTACCCACATACTCTGGATATGATGACACTGCTCATCTAAAGAATCGACAAATTTTCCTGTTTCATATGCAATTTCAACATGTCTTCAAAAATATGGAAAGCTTTTTTAAAAAACTATGTTTATTAATTTTCAGACACAGTATTTTACAAAATTTTCTAAGGTTTTCAATCTCATGTAGAATGGATACTTCAGTACTACGTTTAAAATCCTTAGCTCTTAAACATATTTGTTCTTTAAACAATTGCCCAGAATGAAATAATATTCAGATTTTCGCTTTTAAAATTCTATAAATATAAATCATTTTTTCATGCTCTCAACCATGCATGTGTCTTTTTTTACCAGCCTAAATGCAGTTTTTCGTTACAAGATTGATCAATCATATCTGGTTGGATGGTAAGATATATAGTATCAAAAGAGGAAGAAAAGCAAACAATGCAAACAAACAAACGGGAGAGAAGGAGAAGTCAGCATGATGGAGAGGAATGATGGAGCACACACAGAGAAAGAGCACATTCTAGGCACTGCCTAAGTAATGGGTCTGAAGTCAGAAGAGGGATGAAGGCCAGCCAACAAAGACTGCAGTTCATTCCACCATTCGTAGCTAGTTGGGGCCAAGCTTTCATTGATAATTAACAGGAAGTGCGAGGATGACAGATCTGCATCCTGCTTGGCTGTCATCTGAGTCAATGAATGAGCTATGTAAAGTATTCATTGAACTTCCAGACTTTGGGCTGAAGAGGGGGTGTGATGACTGCCTATACCTCAAATTTAGGAGACTTTTAAGATACTTTATAGGGCTGGAGAGATGGTTCAGTAGTTAAGAGTACGACTGTTCTTCCTAGATGTCCTGAGTTCTAAACTCACAACCAGGTAGCCCAACCATCTGTAATGAGATTGAGACCCTTCAGTGTGTCGAAGACAGCTACAGTATTTAAGACAATAAATCTTTCAAAAAAGATACTTTGTGTTACCAGTCAAGTAGTCTATACCTCAAAGAGATGTCAGACTAGCATGTTAGGTCTGTTTTGCATGGAAACAATTGGAGGAGATACAACCACATTACATTAATAAAGGAGCAGAAAGAGTGCTGAGGTGAACTGACTCTGCTTCCTCTGACAACATGAATTCTTTACTACAGAACAGGGGATTTGGAAAGGAGTTTAACTAGAACAATGAAGCACTTGTTGCAAAAAGTAAGAGGAGGGGAGGACACAGAAGTCCTGCCTTCCATCATTAAAATGAACTCTTCTGATCAACACCTTCACAGCAAAATTCTATCTCCATATATGTCACTAGCATCAACATACAATCCATCAAATTTTCTTTCCTTGATTAACCTCTACTTGGGAATATCAACATTAGGTCAGGACTGACAATGTTAGAGTCTTTGATGATAGGTTAAATTACATTGACAGGTCTCAGACAGTTTAATTAAAAGTTAAACAGAATCAATGATTCAAGAGTAGTGTCATGGAATACAGAACAAAACACAGTTCACTTGGCTTTTGAAGTTCTTATTACAATTGTGTAGACGACAATTCATTTCACACAGGAAATGAAACCCAGAGGAACTGTATGGATAAAAATAGGAAAGTTAAAAAAGAAATCAAGAAGGAGGGGGAGGTAGAACTGTCTCATTGAAGAGCTGTGGATAGACACATATTGAAAAACAGACAAAATGAAGTCGAGAGAGAGAGAGAGAGAGAGAGAGAGAGAGAGAGAGAGACTCTCAGTTCTAAGGGAGAAATGTGAAATCCTATAATCCAAAAAACTTTGAAAAGGCCTGTGTTCTTTCACAATGTTGCTGTTTTAAACTAGTGTGAAATGTGGGATGTCGGGTACAACCAGACACTACGTTACAGGGTTGGGCAATCAGAGCCACAATAAAATTAAATAATGAGACAGTCCCATTAGCTAGGTAGAGCCACCAGGCACCCTGGCTCCAGGAAAATTCCACAAGGAAAAAATATGACTTCACAGATGGGTATTCATTCCAAGATGTTGGTTTTAAATGAAGTCAGTACAGGCCTGGTGACAGAGTTGACACAGAGGCCCTGGAGGGGAATATGAATAAATATCAACACATCAAAGAAGGAATTCACACTGCATCTCAATGTTCATGTCAAAGCTTTCCAGATCTCTAACTTTTTCAGTCTTGTTGATTTTTGTTGGTCTGCTTCACTCCCTGATATGGGATTTTTGGTGTAGAATCTTTTAATTTGGGGTCTGTGCCCATGAACAAACCCCATAAAACATACACACACACACACACACACACACACACACACACACACACACACACACACACACGCCCAGGCCTGGTGGCTTCTATTGAGCCATGGATAGCATCCAGTTCAGTATTGACCCAAAAATCAAATCCATGGTCTCAGTTCTCTCCTCCAACTGCTCTCATTCTCCTTTGCTCTCCTCATTTACCCTTTCTGTATAGATTCAAAGATCAATACTACACCCAAAGGGTCCTGCTTGGTATTGGACAAGAAATACATCAAAATATCACAAAATCCAAATATCAAATGTCGGGTATATCCAAAAAATATTTAAAAATATCCAAATATCAGACAGAATAACATCAAAGCAATCATAAGAGCAGTCTGAAATATTATTCTCATCTGAAACTTTGATCCATAATTTCAATTGTTCTCATTTAGAATGTTTAAATGCCCAAAATTGTCTCTGTCTGAAAGAGTTTTAGTCAAGTTAGATATTATGGCAACTCCTTAACTTGAAATCATTACAGTCAGAGGTTTGTTTTAAATGGAGAACCAGAGTCTCACATCTGACTGCAGAAGAATAGCCAATAATTTCTAAACTTTGTTACCACCTCCAATTTGAGGCAACAGACCAATAGTGTGACACTTATGAGCCTATATTACTTACAGTTTCAAGAACCTCATCTAATTGAAACCTTTCTTCTGATAGCCAAGACTAACACACCACCTTGTGTTTTTTTTTTCTTATTTTCTGATCATTTCATTCTCACAGTGTTGATTTCTACAGTTCATAGCAAGCCTCAGTGAGTTTCTCAAACTCACTTCTTTTTCTGTCCATGAAGTATTGACACTCAAGGAAGTAACCTCAGAGGTATAAAACACAATTTTAAACATATAAACAAACAAGTGACTGAACATCACATGAGCACATGGGCAAAGTTTGCCTATGGAACGCCTCAGGACAGTCAGGGGGTGAGGGGCATTTTCGGGGTAACAACAATGTTCTGTGGTGAGGCATGCCCCACCCTCTCTAGGGCGCTTCCTTCCTCTCCTCTTTCTCCCATTCCTCCTCCTCTCCTCCGCCTTCCTTCACATTCCTCAAGACTACATCAGTCTTTCCAAAATAAGGACTCTCAGCTATTTTGTTAAAATAAATGATCCCTCATTGCCCAGTCTCTGCAGACTTGTTATTAACTTTCACCAATTTGTGCAGGAAATCCTAATCA
>NC_046172.1:62133944-62141793 GCF_011064425.1 Rattus rattus
TCCTGCTAGACTGAACCCCCAGTGAACTAGACTACGTGGGGGGAGGCGGCAATGGGGAGGCTGGGAGGGGAACACCTATAAGGAAGGGGGAGGAAGGATGTTTTACAAAATGTATACAGAAAATACTCGTTAATAAAAAAAAAAAAAAAAGAAAGTAGAATAGAATTAACTCAAAAGATAGTTTAAAAATAGTTTTATAGCACTTCAGTCATTATTGACCAAAAACTTCCTAGGGGATATTAACAATGCATTTGATAGTTGCCAAGGAAACCTTAACCTTTCTTGAGAATGTGTCTGCCCTTCTACATTCTACCTGATTGTGAGAATAAATTCAGCAACTGATTATACCTGAACCATTTTCAACATCAAGCTTTTTCTTGTCAATTCCTTTTCACAGTCAAAGATGTAGTAGCCAGGTATCTTGTTCTGCATCTGTATTTATATTTTCAAGGATATATATGCTTCAAATGTGGACATTCTTTATAAGAATTTTTTTCCAATCAGTCCTTACCACCATTAGAGGTAAATCAACATTCATTTATAGACAATTAAACCAAAGGACCAAAATATATTTATTGTGGGAAAATGGTTCTGCAGTAAATCTTGCTGGCTTTCTTCTGAGTACAACTAAACAAATAGCAAATACTACTTTCCAAGTCCATGTTTGCATACATGTCCCTAAGCAGGACAACAGTTCTCTTTCTGTAGAAAGCACCATAAAGGGGTTCAGGTTACCTGTCCAAGTACACGACCTCAAGTGATGTGTGTTTTAAAACCTATTTAAGGTGATGATACTACCATTTTATAATAGACACTAGGAATTAGGGTCCTTCAATGAAATCCCATGTTGGGAATGTTAGTAGTTCATCCAAAGAAACCTGATGTCAGGTTTCTGACAAATACAACCTCCAAACAGTAAGACTATTACTGTGACCTAATCTCCAAATAATGTATTCTCACTTTTGTTTCATTTTGTCTCCAATCACTTGTAAAAGTGATGCACTATAGACAGGTAGAAACGGTTTCTCCCCATTTTAACCCTGACTGTTTGTAGGGGTAGAGGGGTAGTGGTGGAGTGCACTTAGCTTAGCTTTATGATTGAGAGATACAGGAGGAATCCCCATAGTTCTTAGCTTCGTTAATAATAAAATTTAAGGTCCAGACACTGCCCGGACCTGAAGGGACCCAGTCAACAGTTCTCTGCACCCAAATCCCATGGGAGGAAGAGCTAAACCTTGAGAGGGACAGACAGAGACTACACTCTGCCCACATTTCTGACTCCAGAGGAAAACACCTAACGCCATCTGGGACCCCGGTGCACGGGGGCTCCGGGAAAAGGTGGCACAGGCACTCCTGGTTGCCGCCCTAATGGAGAGCTCAAAAGCAGCCCCCCACGAGCAACTTGAGCCGTGGAACCATAGGTAAGACCAACTTTTCTGCTCCAAGCGACCTGCTTGGTGGACTCAGGACACAGGCCCACAGGAACAGCTGAAGACCAGTAGACAGGAAAGACTACACGCCTGCCCGAAAGCAGAAAACTCTGTTCCCATAACCGGCTGAAAGAAAACAGGAAAACAGGTCTATAGCACTCCTGACACACAGGCCTATAGGACGGTCTAGCCACTGTCAGAAATAGCAGAACAAGGTAACACCAGAGACAACCTGATGGCGAGAGGCAAGCACAGAAACCCAAGTAACAGAATGTGGTCCAAACATATGCAGCCACCAAACTAGATAAAGATGGATGAAGCAAAGAAGTGCAGGAATTGGAACTGGATGTAGATCTCCTGAGAGACACAGCCAGAATACAGCAAATACATAGGCGAATGCCAGCAGCAAAACCACTGAACTGAGAATGGGACCCCATTGAAGGAATCAGAGAAAGGACTGAAGAGCTTGAAGGGCCTTTGAGACCCCATATGAACAACAATGCCAACCAACCAGAGCTTCCAGGGACTAAGCCACTACCCAAAGACTATACATGGACTGACTTGGGCCCAAATCATAGGTAGCAATGAATATCCTAGTAAGAGCACCAGTGGAAGGGAAAGCCCCTTGGTTCTACAAACTGAACACCCAGTGAGCGTGATTGTTGGGGGGAGGGTGTTAATGAGGGAAGGATGGGGATGAGAAGCCTATATAGATGGGGAGGGAGAGGGGTTAGGGGGATGTTGGCCTGGAAACCGGGAAGGGGAATAACAATCGAAATGTAAATAAGAAATACTCAAGTTAATAAAGATAAATAATAATAATGATGATAAAATTTAAGAATATACTTAAAAGAAAACACAAGGACAATTTTATAAGTGTCCAAAAGAACAATCATAAGGGAAGTAAAAAAACAGCAGCTGCCACCAGGGGAGGAGAAAAAGAGAAAGCTATGTCATTTAAGCTGGTTTGGAGGTCAGACACATAATGTGCAAAGAGCCACAAGGTAGGGAGGGAAGCTTTAGAGATGGATTAAAGACTCCCAAAATACTTAGAAAAATGCCCAACATGTTAAAGAAAGAATGCTTAGAAAAAAGACAGAAGTTAAGGAATGTGTGTGTGTGTGTGTGTGTGTGTGTGTGTGTGTGTGTGTGCACATACGCGTGCACACATGCTTTTATTTCAGGAAATGGGCAAACATACAATAGTTCATAAGCTTCTGCATTAGGTGTGGGCATTCTTGGAAAGAAAAGAGGTAATTTTTCTACTTATTTCTTTGGTATTACTTAAAGTGAGGCTACCTTCCTAACATGGTCCATAAGCCAAATAATTGAATCAGGTCTATCAGAATGTTAGATCTCTACTCAGTCTATTCTCTTAACCAGTAGGATTTTAGTCTTTTAGTCTTTGGTAAAAAAAAAAAAATTAACTTGGACAAATCTACACATTCTGAGAACGTGTTAGGTTTCCTAGATTTTTATGTTTTATTTTTGCTTGTCTTTATGGGTGGTTATGCCTGTTATAAAGATGGAACCTTTACATGTTTATAGGCATTTGTGCACATGGAATGATGCTACGAGAATATGAATTACAAAAGAAAGGCAAAAAAATTACACTTTAACCTTTTGTTCATGTCATATCTTGCAGGAGCTTAGAGGTGTTCCAATCCTGCCCTAAATTATGTGGTCTCTGAAAATATTTTTATTATGGATATATCTATAATATTGTTATTTTAACAGTTTCAAGTGTATAAATCCATGATCTTAAATAACTTAATACTCTCATGCAACCATCACTACATCCATCTCCGGAGCTTTTCTGTTATTCCAAACTGAGACCCTAGGGTCCATTTCATTATTTCTAGTATTCAATTTACTCTTGTTTGGATAAAACAACCAAGAAAATCAACAAAAGCTATTTTTTCAGCTCCTTGTTTCAGAGAGCTTAGTCTATAGTCAGTTGGATCCATTGGTTTGGGCCTGAGGTAAGGCAAAAGATGGCAGAATGTGGTTCACTTTACAATAACTAGAAAACAGAAGACTACAAATTTATGCACCACAATGACCCATTTCCTCCATCTAGGCTCAGTCTTTTGATAGCTTATTGGACTATGAGCTGATCAGATGATGATTGACTTTGCCCAATCATCCCATCAATGCCACACCTCTGAACACTGTTACATCAGGGATCAAATTCTTCAATTTTTGAGACTTTGGGGACTTTTCACTCTTTAAGCAGTAATATCAATAACCAACAAGTTCTCATATCATTGACTTTCTCACCCATTCACACCATTTCTACTTTTTGTCCTATGAATTTTACTGCTCTTAGTAACTCATATCTCAATTTTTTTATCTTTTTGTGTTTGTCTTACTTTATTTCATTTATAATATTTTAAAGTTTCATTTAGGTATACTATACGTTAGAACACAGCAGTTGAAGTTTCTTATCTGACATATTTAGTGTTAGAAATAGCTTGTATTTTCTTTTAAAAAAAAATGGAACATTTGATTTTCATAATGAGATATCCTGGAAATAGGATCCAAGTTTAAACATGAAATTCACTTATATTTCTTAGACACATTGCCTTAAGGTAACTTTATATAATATTTTTAACAATATATACCATGCAATAAAGTTTCTGTACACCAACCAATTTGAATGATAATGTTTTTACTGTCTCAGTCTACATCAGGGACAGTATGTGGTTGTTTGGAACCAACACTCATTCGGACTCTAAATTTATATACCACTCATAAGCACTGATTTTCTTAATGTGTTGAAGGTACCTAAGTAGTGCATTGGATTCAAGAGAATACTTGCATCATCTGTAAGCCACAGCAAACATCTTTTTGTCCCCATCTATGATCTATATTTAAATTAAAAGACTACTCTAGCCTGTATTTTATTTTTCAATTAGGAATAAACATCAGAAGCAATTCAAGGACTGAAATTTCTAGGAGTGAGAAAGCATTTTGTTCTTCGATTTTTTTAAGATGTTTTCTACAGGGTGATCTGTCTCATTAACAACTGTAGCTATATATAAATGTATGTGTTGGAAGCCTTTCTTTGATTTTACAAACTGATGGAGTTTACAAATGTACAAATACTGTCCTTCAATAAACACGTGACACTTTCTTGCTATTTTATCTTTAAGCATTTCTAGTGTTAACAATATCATCACTAATATCATGAATAGCTTGCCTTAGTACTGTTTTAATACTTCATTGATCCATGAACAACTGCATCCAGGTTTTGACATCCTTATCTTATAGGGACTGTTTCATCAGCTTAGTGGTATCTTTCTACAGACAATGATGATGGAATAGTGATAGTTCATCAACATTATAGATTTGTCTGAAGTTTAGTTTTCATTACTGATGACCTTGGTAAACCCATCAATGGATTTCTTTGTTTCTTTGTGATCAGCAAATGTTTTATTACCACAAATCTTTAAAAATTTGATGTCATGTCTTTAGATTTCTGCAACCAGCTTGTTATTTTCAACTTGCTTTTCATCTTCATAAATCTGTGCTTGTTTCATAATTAGCATACCATTAAGTGTTCACTGTGACCCTGACAGATATGCTGTTTTAATGCATGTTCAGTTCTCTACTTTTAGCATCATTCAATGTTCTTCTTGTTTTCATTATCCATTTTCAATATATAGCTCAGCAGTTTATCGTTTTTGTTTCTTTAGGTTACTTCACAGTCTTCCTACTATATCTACATATTATTGTCTTTTAGTATTATTATATATAACATATTATATGTTATTATGCTTATAATTACAGATGTATCCTAAGTTCTTTACAAGTATTCATTGCCATATTAAAATCTCATTAATCTAAGGAAGTTATATTATTTCCTCTTTATAGATAAGAAATCCAAGTTCAGAATTGTTGAATAAATTGACTGTGCATACAGACCTAGTGGAAGTAAAATGAATGGATCCATACGATCTGTTTATACAAGTCTTGAACCAGTGGTCTTATTTCCATTGTTATATTTCAAAGTCAATAACACTTTCCAGGCTTGGAGAGATGGCTCAGTGGTTAAGAACACTTACTGTTCTTCGAAAGGTTCAAATTCCAGCAACCACATGGTGACTCACAACCATCTATAATGAGATCTGAAGCTGTCATCCAGTGGGTCTGAAGACAGCTACAGTGTACTCATATGAATGAATAAATAAATAAATAAATAAATAAATAAATCCTTTATAAATCTTTAAAAAAAATAATAACATTTCTTTACCTTGTTTCTTTCAGTAGTTTCTTCAGAGATGGTGATAGGATTGGTTATTTCACAATCTTTTACCAGCACTTCAATCATAGCCAATGATTTGGCTATTATATAACTTCTTTGCACTTGAATGGCATCAGCAGAAAAGGTAGATTATAATGCTGTCAACCTTATGAGACACAGGGAAAATGTAGAAACTGTATGTAAAACACGTGCAAGAGTGCATTACAGATATTTGGCATTTAATGAGTACTAGTACTTCTGCTTCATTTTCTGGCCTTCATCCTGTTATTATCACTATGTCTTCCACATCTCCATCTTAAAACTACTATTGGCTTTATACTCTAAAATGCTGTTCATCATTTTAGCTAAAGATTTTACACTTTAGCAAGAGATTGTCTAGTATTACCTATTAATGATTAAAGTGCTAACTAAATAATATTTATGAGGCACTATATTAATTTTCTTATGATTTCTCTGTAAATAGTGTTCTATTATTTTATTAGGTATTTATTTATGTACATTTCAAATGTTATCTCCTTTCCTGTTTCCCATCCATAAACCCCCTGTACCATCACCCTTCCGCCTTCTTCTATGAAGGTGTTCCTGCCTACATCCCCCCCACACTTTCCCACCTCCCCGCCCTGACATTTCACTACAATGGGGGTTCCAGCCTTGGCAGGAACAAGGGCTTCTCCTCCCATTGGTGCCCAACAAGGTCATCCTCTGCTACATATGCAGCTGGAGCCACGAGTCTGTCCATGTGTACTCTTTGGATGATGGTTTAGTCCCTGGGAGCTCTGGTTGGTTGGTATTGTTGTACATATGGGGTTACAAGCCCCTTCAGCTCCTTCAACCTTTTCTCTAATTCCTCAAAAACAGACCTTGTTCTCAGGTCAATGGTTGACTGTGAGCTTCCCCCTCTGTATTTGTCATGTTCTGGCAGAGCCGCCTAGGAGACAGATACATCAGGATCCTGTCCCTATGCATTTTTAGGCATCAGCAATATTGTCTGGGTTTGAAAGATGTATGTATATGGGCTGGTTTCCCAGGAGGAGGCAGTCTCTGGATGGCCTTTCCTTCAGGCTCTGATCCAAACATTGTTTCTGTATTTTCTCCTATGAATACTTGTGTTCTCCCTTATATGAAGGACTGAAGCATCCACACTTTGGTCATCCTTCTTGAGTTTATGGCCTGTGCCTTTTATCTTGATAATCCGGAAGCTTTTTGAGCTTAATATGCCCCACGCTATCTCTCGCCAGCAAGAACACCAGGGACACACTAATCCTTCTGGGCAGCTAAAACGTTTATTGTATCTTAAAGAGAGGGCTCAGGGCGCCGGCATGGCGCAGCTTATATACACCCTAGCGCGGCACATCCACACCTGATTGGTCGCTTACCCATGATCTCATTAGGCACGCCCTGGAGTGGGCTAATACCTGGCACGAAGGCACTCTTGCACATGCACACACAGTTAACTTCCTGAAAGGAAGTCGGCTGGCGAGGCGGAGGCCAGTGCCATCTTGTAATGGCAAAAGCTATCCCGGCTTTCCACGTGGGGCGCAGTGGAAGCCAGCGCCATCTTGTGGTGGCGAATGTTATTGCGGCTCTCCACATCTCCCCCTTATTGTTTTACTAATATGAGGCTGGTCTAGGTCCCTGCAGTTACGTCCATCTGCTGTGGCTCCTGTCTTAGGTTGTTCCTCTATGTCACAGCCTTATCCGTGGAAGGGTAACCCTATCGCCACCGGGCCCCGTGTCTTAGATTGGTCTGTGCATGAGGAAAGTTGCCTGTCTCTGGATACCGCAGTGCTGTGTGAGAGTAACTGTTAAATGACCTAGGGCGAACTCTAAAAAGAGGCCAGCCAGAAAATGAGTTAGTGGGGAAATCATGATCACCCTATCACGTGCAATGAGGAAACCTCAGTGATGTGGAAGGGCTGATCAAAGAATCATTGAGTCTCTCTCATCCCAGTGTAATGGATCCACAAATCCATGGGGTGCAAGAGCAGAGAACTCAGATGTTTACTAATTTTTGAGGATAGATAACCAAATTTCAGGGAGGCCCCTTTGTTCAATGGCCACAAGTGCTTGAGTGATAAATTAACTTTGTCACGCTTGTTGAGATCTGAGTTTGCAAACCAACCATAGCATGAACACTAATCCACAGCATAGG